>NC_067401.1:274912072-275212072 GCF_016432865.1 Antechinus flavipes
AATTACTGTCTTTATTCTGGTAAGTCTCAATCTATCTATTTTGCCTTAATTTTTCTGCTGAGCTATAATCTCACATCTTCAACTGCCTTTAGGCATTCAAAATGAATGCTTAATAGATGTCCTGAAATCAACATATAGAAAATGGAACTCTTCTTTTCCCCCTAAACTATCTTCTATCTTCTTCATTATAATCAAATGCAATACCTTCCTTACAATCCCTCGAGCCAGCAACCTAGAAGTCATTCTTGGCTCCTCACTAACTTTCATCTCCCACATCCAATCTGTCTGTTGATTTTACTTTTGTAACATTTGGATATGAAAGTGAATTTCCTAAAGCACAGGTCCTATCATGTCACCCTCATTCCCTCTCCAGGCATTTTCTCTGACCATCATCCAGGGCTAGAATGTTCTTTCTCCTCATCTCTGCCTATTAGCTTCTTAGATTATCCTGCATATAGCTTAATTTTATATATTGCTTTGATGTCTCCCCACTTAAACTGTGAGTACCTGAACAATTTAGCACAGTACCTGGCATATAGTAGAATCTTTCTTGTCTAATCTGTTCTACCAATCTCTTTTTCTGTTTTGAAATAGTACCAAATAGTGATATTACTGTTTTATAAAAAGTTGTAGATCTAGAAGTATTGGAGGACATCAGTGGCCATCTAGTCCAAACCATTAGTCTTATACAAAGTTAGATTCCCCTAACTCCCAATACTCTGCACAGAAAAAAAGTCTGCTTTGCTAGGTGG
The DNA here is from genome assembly GCF_016432865.1 of Antechinus flavipes. Taxonomy (NCBI): domain Eukaryota; kingdom Metazoa; phylum Chordata; class Mammalia; order Dasyuromorphia; family Dasyuridae; genus Antechinus; species Antechinus flavipes. The sequence continues at coordinate 274,912,825 of NC_067401.1, forward strand.
CTTGCATATGTTAGTGTCTGTGAAATCATGCTTAATTTTATGTAACTACTAGTAAAGTATGCCTTCCTATCTCTCATTTTTTAAAAATGTCTCAGCATTTTTAATACCTATCGAATGAACTATTACAGAATATTTTCTAAAAAACATTTCCTAAGTTGTCTTTATTACTTGACTCTTTAAAAAAAAAAAAAAAAACTTTCTCTGACACATGTGGAAATAATTAAACACCTGAATAGCATATTTCCCAAATACAGATCAAATACAAACAAATCTACACATAAATGATAAATATAAACTATTTATAAAGTTATTTAGTTATATCCTTTATCTGATATTTTTTATTGTGCTATCAAAACCTTATAGTTCAAAACCTAATAGTTTAAATATCACCAAATTCATAATTTTAAATTGATAGTGATAAAGTAGTTGAGTGGTAGTACAAATGTTATTTATTTTAGGAACTTTTCTAGAAGAAAGTTGTCAACTTTCCATGTCATTCATGCAAAGAAATCTTTAAAATTAAAATGTGCAAATAATTGTGAATTAGTGTTCTATATAGTTGTGTACATATGAGTGTTCAAAAACATCTGGGATAGCATCTTAAAGTAAACAATGTTCACCAGACCATCTGGACAAAACTGCAGGCAAAAAAAAAAAAAAAAAAAAAAAAAGCATAAACATATGGAAAAGCAGATTTTTCCTTTCCCTTTAGCAGTAAGGGATGACAAATGTCAAATCTAGATAACTGCACGCTTCACTGTTCAATGCTTTTCAGCACCACCTGGCTCTCCATGCATAGCCACCAAATATGGATAGCACTGCCATAGTGGACCTTATCTTCAGGGCAAACTCAATAAAAGCATTTTATTTTATGGTTAAGTAGCAACTTCACACAAGTAGCAAGAATCTATTTGCTGAGTTTCATATTTAAATTAATATACAAGTTCAATTAAGCTGTAAGACTTCAAATTTTATTTTTTGAGATTATATATTGCAGACTGCAAAGATTTTTTTGTGTGAATCAAAATTTTTAAGTGCTGTATTTTATAAAAAAGAATTCTTAGTCGTTTCATATTTTCAAAATACAACTGCTAGAGTACCTACAAAAGTGACTTCATTCAAGAAGACTACAAGAATTCACCATGTTTTTCAAATAAATTATATGACCAGCACACTTCGCATTATAAGGCTTATGTTTTACCATTACAGCAACAGCAACTAACATATAATAGACAACACAGAATTATAAGCCTTCAAATGGATGTCAAGCATCTTAAAAGCCAGTGTAGAAATCAACCATACTGTTTGAACATTTAAAGATTTAGAAACTAGTCTGTGGATCACTTTATTCAAACTTAAGATACTTATCAATTTTTATTATCTTGGCATAAAATGAATGGTTTATCAAAATAATTGAGGTAACTTTGAAGTAGGTCTTGTTTAATAAAAACACAATAATTTATAATGTCATTATAATTTACAATAAAAAATAACTACCAACTATTCTCATTAAAGCATAAAGATATCAGCAATATAATTTAGAAGAAAAGACTGACCTATCAATAAGAGACTTGTTTAATTATACTCAATTTCTATCTTTTATTTCTTAAGACATTTCTTGTTTTTGGCTTGAAACATAAAAGCCCAAAATATATGTCCATATTTTTATAGACTACAGATATAGCTAAATATCTCTAAAGATACACACACACGTCATTCACAAATAAAATAAGAAATAAGTTATATTACTTTTTACACAGTGAACCAGAAATATTCTTGAGTAACACAGAATACAATATACTTACATTTAGCTCAGTTACAGGACTGTAAATTTTTTTTAAAAAATTAATCCTCAAAATACTTCTTAATTTTTAAAAATTTAGTTTGAACTTAAATACAAAGACAAAAAAAAGGGAGAATATTTCCATGTACAATGCACAACATAAAAAGAGAATTCCATATAAAACCATGAATTTTCAATTTTACACCACTGTTTGTTTGTTTTTTTTGGGTGGGGGGAGGAACTAAATGTAATAAATACTATATGTTATTTTCAAAGTTACTCTGCTTTTCTGTGCAAACTTCTAAGTTTTCTTTTGTTCTTTGCTGTACACTTTTTATTTTTTCTCTCTCCTTCCCCCACGCCACCAGAAGGCTACCATTAGACACAAATATGGTATCTACCTAAGATAATGAAGAATATAAATCAAAATTAGAAAAAGTATATAGGGATATATATATAAATATATAGGCTTGACTTTTACTTTTCAGCTTACCATATAAAACCACAGGTTAACTTCCAGGCTAAAAAAAAAAAAAAAGTATACAGACATTGGACTTTGAATTAATTAGGAATAAAAAAGCTTAGTCAGCTGGGAGTCAGACCATTTACAAAGTGCTCTTACTATACACGCTGTAAAAATCTCAGTAATATAAGGCAATCAAACTGTGCGAAGTACCTGAAAAACAACTGGAATTATTTTCTGAACGACCATGTCTCTGGTTTAGCTTAGCTAGGGCAATTCACAAAACAATCTACCATACTTTACATGCCACCATATTCAATTAACCAGAGCCCTCTATCACTTTAAAGGTGGGGCAAATCTCCCTTATCCATATATGATTATATTTAATTGCTCAGATAATGAGTAAATAGTAAGAGACAAGATAGTACAGTGGAAGAAGAGAAGAATGAGAAGGCAGAGTTTTGAATAATCCATCTTCTACTTCTTCCATCAGTAACCCTGTACAAGTCTAACTTTTATGGACCTCAATTTCTTCAGAGGAGGAGAAGGGGGGGTGAACCTTCATAATGTCTCTTTTAGCTCTAAATTTATTATCTCATTTTGCACAAAATAGTATCACCTACTCTCTTCTAAATACAAGGCATGTCTAAAATTAATTTTATTTAAACAAAAATTGTCAACAATGAGGTACTCCTTTACTATACTGTTGTAGTAAATAAGTGAAGCTCATCTCTAAATAAGATTTAAATTCAAGATTGCAGACTTTAGATCATCTTCCACAGCCCTTATATTAATATATTGTATACAGGAAGTATTCACAGGGAAAAAAAAAAGATAAGGCTGGGTATAACAAATTCTAGGATCAGATGTGAAATTCACACAGCTGCAAGCATTCTTTTGGGAACTCAGCACTGGGGCTCATCTCAATTGCTTAATGCAATTACCTAAATCAGTCATGTAGTATTAATGTAATTTGTACATATTTTCAGCTTAAGAGAAGTTGAGTCTTTATAAGAAACTAAGAAGCAGTGATCTTGCTGCCATTCCATTCTACTACGCTAGTACCAAATAAAAACCTCATTTTTGCTTTTTCTAAAAATGCAGTTTATCAACCATTACGCCATAAAATACTTGTTTAAAAACAATTTATATGCAATTTAACACAAAGGGTGATAACAGATACATGCCCATAAACTTTAACATGCACTTTATGAAAGACTGTCATTAATACTGGGGGGACACACAAAAGACATTTTTTCATTAAAAAATTGACTATTAATAATATATTTCATTAAGGTTAATGAGATGGCAACAAAAAATAAAAACTACTGCCAAACCACTTAAGGGTTTATTTTTTTTTAATCATGATATTTTTTTAAAGTATCAATAGAAATTACTGAGAAAATTTAAGTATAAATAATTCAAATTGTAAATTGTTTTCTTCTCTTAAGAAATATATATATTTTGAATAGTATTTTATTTTTCCAAATACATACAAAGACAATTTTCAACATTCACCTTTGAAAACATTGCATTTCCAATTTTTCTCCCTTTCTCTCTTCTCCTCTGCCCAAATAAGCAATCGGATAAAGGTTTAACATATGAAATTCTTCTAAATATGTTTCCATATTCATCATGCTGAGCAAGAAAAATCAGATCAAAAGGGGGAAAAAAAACAAGCAAAAAAACAACCATAACAACAAAAAGGTAAAAAAAAGTCTATGCTTTGATTCACATTCAGTCAGTCTCCATAGTCCTTTCTCTGGATGTGGATAGAACTTTCCATTACAATTCTCTTCGCAGTGCCTTGAATCACCTCACTGTTAGAAAAAAACAAGTCTATCACATAATCTTGTTTCTGTGTACAATATTCTCTTGGTTCTACTCATTTCACTTAGCATCGGATTGAACAATAAATTTATAAAAAGAAATTTAACAATATTCCAATTTAGAAAAAACTAGCAAAAAATCTAACAAAATTATCATTTAAGTTTTTGTGCATGATCTATTTAAATTCAAAATTAATTAGTATTAAAGAGAAAAGCAGCATAACAATAGTAAAGATGACCTCAATGTTAGAAAACAGTTCAACAATGAAATGATTCAAACCAATTCGAATTGTTCAGTGATGAAGAGAGCCTTCTACACCCAGAGAGAGGACTGTGGGTACTGAGTGTAGTTCACAACATAGTATTTTCATTTTGTTGTTTGCTTGCATTTTATTTTGCTTCTCTCTCTCCCTTTTTTTTAAACTGGTTTGATTTGATTTTTCTTGTGCAGCATGATGGTTGTATAGATGAATATGCATGTGTTGGATTCAACATGTATTTCTACAATGTTTAGATGTATTAGACTGCATGCCATCTAGGGGAGGGTGTCTGTGTGTGTGTGTGTGTGCGCGCGTGTGTGTGTGTGTAATTGGAACACAGAATTTTGCAAGGGCTAATGTTGAAGAATTGTCCACAATATGTCTTGAAAAGTGAAAAGCTTTAATAAAGAAAAAAAAGAAAAAGGAAAAAGAAAATGGTTCAAATCTTACTTCTGACACATACTGATTTACATAAGCGGAAGGGATTTCCTCAACCAATAAAATGACTGGTTCCAGTCCAAAGGACTAAGATTTATAAAAATAAAAACATTCTTTTAAACAAATCTACTAAGTAGCACTCTACTAGAGCTCTTGCTGGTAGAAATTTGGAATCAGAGAAGTTCCTTTTCCCACTGCTGAGAAGAGTATGATGTTGGGTGATAAGAGTGGAGATATGATTAAAATAAAACACTAGATCAGGAATCAGAAAACCTAGGCATTCATGCTCAGAAGTTTATAGCACTATACTGCTATTACAAAGAGTCATATTTTTATGATACCATGTTTCTGATAATCCATAAAGAATCACTGTGGCATGAAGGTGACCTTGGTTTCTCAAAGACAATTCTTGTGAAATATAAGATTTGTCAAGTACTACAGCAAACAAACTTTTGAGTATAAGTTAGAGACAGACTCATTTGAAGTCTAGTCTAGCAAACTTTGGAGATTAAGAGTACCTACTGCATGCTCAGTATGCTTCTGCCTCTTGAAGACCTCACAATCACAATGGAAAGGATATGAAATAAACATGAAGTAGTTAAAAAATATGCAAGGTAAAGTGTTATTAAATGTCAATATGAGAAATACTGCACTGTCACTAAAGTTCTTAAAGGAAGTAATGAGGGTATAGACCTTACTGCTACCTCTGAGAAGTTTGCTTTAATTCCTGAACAAGGCTCAAGCTAAATCTTCACTGGTAGAAGTTGCAAAGACAAGAGAGGAGGAAGATATGCTCGGCAGAGGGAATATAATTACAAAAATAGGGCAGTAGGAATTAGTCCATGATGGATAGTAATGATGGTCACTCTGGCTATAATGTAGGGAATCAAATAATTACTTCCTTAAATTCTCATATTATTTCAAACTGCAAGCTCCACAAAGCTAATAATTCAGATTCTTTTCCTCTTTATGGATAAGTAATTTGGGGAACTATTTATCCAAATCTCAACCCATTCATGCCAAGTTTTCTTATAAATGTTCCATGAGAGTGGGGTTGGTAGGTGGTCAACAAATATGCACCAAACATTATGTAGGTACCACAGCACACTGGCTATCTATCCCTCTTTCGCATTACATTGCCAGACCCCCCTTTCACTTCTTATACATAATTCTTCATTCAAAATACATTATGGCTTCATTTATTTCCTATTTCCCCATTAGTTTTTCAGTTCAAAATTTAGTAATTTCCATCACAGTATCCCATAACATTTTCAAGATAAAGAGGGTTCCTTACAAAGAAGCAGAAGTAAAATTGTGTCTCATTTCTCTATCAATTCAAATGAAAACTAGCAATAACATCAGGTAAAACTGTTATGATAACAGCAGCCACCTGCTATTAGCTGCTGGAGGTCTAACCTGTAGAATGGATTTCTTCATGAGAGCGAATGATGATGATACAAGGAGACTGAGAGGCAGTTGCATTATCTGACCTCTCCTCTTTCCTCTGCCTCCAATTTATTTCATTCCCAGGCCACAAGCAACACCTGTGTCAGTAAAAGCTGCTTTGCAACTCCTTCAGATGTTATGATTCACAGCTGTGAAAGTTCTCGGAGAATTGACCTGCCCTTTCACTTAGGCATGGTCCTTAACAATTCCCTGTTTTTTTGTTTTAGACGTGATTATTTCCCCCCCACAGCATGATCAGTAAATTTGTGCATTTGCTGTTATCTGAATCTGCACACTGAGGAATGCAAGCAGCACTATCACCTCTGGATGGTTGTAGGGTGAAATATTATAGCAGGTGTTGATCTTGTGAGATGGCATGGAGGCAAACTTTCAAACAGAGAAAAGGACTATAGTCAGAACAGGCATTTAAGTCTCTCATCAGTCTTCTGGTTCATACTTTTGAAGTGCTGGCCCATTTAATTACCCCGACTAAAAAGAAGGAACTCTGGGGGGATCCTACTCACGAAAAGCTCTCAAACGCTGCTAGTTCTTTCTGTAATTCTTGTGTCCCACATTTGGGCACCATATATTGTGATACGGGTGCCACCTGCCAATGGCTGCTGGAGACCTAACTCAGATCTGTAGAATGGATCTCTTCATGTGAGAGAATGATGATGACACAAGGAGCCTGAGAGGCAGTTGCATTGTCTGATCTCTCTCCTCTTCCCTTAGCCTCCAATTTATTTCATTCCCAGTCCATAAGCAACACCTGTGTCAACAAAGGCTTCCCTATAACTCCTTCCTAAGTTTTGATCCACAGCTGTGGAGGCTCTCGGAGATTTGACCTGCCCCTTCAACTAGGCATGGTCCTTAACATAAGAACAGACACTGGAGAAGGTTTCAGAAGCTCAGCTTATAAGCTTATATTTATCTTCTATCAGCTTAGCTTATAAGCTTATATTTATCTTCTATCAAGTGCAAATTCCTTAACATGCCCACCCCAAATAAGTAATTGCCACTAATTCTATTTTGGGGAAGCTATTTGCTAAGATGTTGCTGAAAAGAATGATTTTATCATTTTGTTGCCATGTGCTGACATGCACTTGATATTTCAAATAAAAGAGCAAGACTGTGGTATTCCATGATTCACAACCATATAGCATTACCGGAAGACTACCAGTATTAATACATTGGCTTTTGTTTCAAGAAATATTGTAAGTTGAGATCATTGTACTGCACAATTGTCCAAATAAGGTCTAGCGGTCTCTGTTGTAAACAGTAAGGAGTGTCCAAAAGAATGAGCTACCACAAGTAGTAGATTCTCCCTTTAAGAAGCAAAGACTAGGGACACTAATATATTATTGAATTGTGAAATGATTCAACCATTCTGGAGAGCAATTTAGAACTATGCCCCAAGGACTACCACCAAATTGTGCATATTCTTTGATCCAGAAATGTCATCACTGTATCCCAAGGAAATCATAAAGGAGGGAAAAGGCCCCACACATGCGAAAATTTTGTAGCAGCTTAATTGGAAAATATGTAGACGCTCACCAATTGGGGAATGGCTGAATAAGCTGTGGCATATGAAGGTAATGGAATATTATTGTTCTATAAACAATGATGAACAAGATGATTTTAGAAAAGCCTGGATTTACATGAATTGAAACAAGCAGAACCAGCAATACATTGTACACAATAAAGCAAGGATGTGTGATGATCAACTATGAAAGATTTGATTCTTCTCAATGGTTCAGTGATCCAAGGCAAGACCAATAGACTTTGGATAGAAAAGGCCATCTGCATTGGGAAAAGAACTATGGAGACTGGATGTAAATAAACACATGCTAATGTTCACTTTTTTTGTCCCCCCCCCCCCCCTCTCATGGTTTTTCCCTTTTGTTAAGATTTTTCTCTCCAAACATGATCCATAAAGCAATTTGCACAAAAAATAATTAAAAAACAAAAACACAATTTTATATGTTGATTAAAAAAAATAGTTATTTAGTAATTCAAAGACAGTGACAACAATCCTATCCTTTGTGACTTTCCAAAAAAGTTAACCAGAACTTACCTAGTATATAATTCATACATATGACATACACACACACACACACACACGTATGTATTTTAAAGATAAACAAATTCTAGAAATTAGAACAGAATTTCTAGCAAAATTGTGGAATGGTATGGCACATACCCTTGTGATAGAATACGATTGTGATGTAAGAAATGATAAAGCGGGTGCCAAAGAAACCTATGTTTTTAAAAAGGCACAACAATAACAACAAGCTATTTTTAAAAATCAGTTCCTAGTTAGGTAGAGGAAATTTGGCCATTATTTTAGCCATTATTTTCTCATATCATTATAGAGGCTCTATTATCATCTAGATAAAGTAGATCTATGTTACATCATATTTAATCTCCACATTCTTTGAAATTTCCACAAATACTGCTAACTTACAGTAACTTTTCTTTCAGTGTTCTAGGCCCCAGATTCTTAAGATCTTCTTCATGACCCCTTTTGGGAATCTTGTAACTGAATATAGGGATCACAAAATTATGATTTATTACTAGTAAATGTTTGATTTGTATATCTATTATTTAAACATATACACACCCACCCACATATCCCCAGGGACACATAAAAATTTATTGAGTGAAAAGTGCTCACAAATGGAAAATGTTTAAGTAGCTCGGCTCTAGAAAACTCTCAAAGACCATAAGTTGCTGATGAAGTGGTGACATACACTAATAAGGAGAATTTCTACAATCAAAGATTCCATTCTGTAAGATACTCTCTAAGTGTAAATCTATTAGTTAATAGATTAAATAATAATGCTTTATAGATGCTCTATGATGCTTTTGTCAATGAAATTCAGGTCCTATTTTCATCCTTACATATACAGAAAAATCTCACTACACTTTAGGAATCAGTGACTTTATGCTCAGAGGCATACACCTATTATTTTTATGGCATCATTAATACATATTAACCAAACTCTATTGCATTATTTTGAAGTTCTACTCTTATTATTCAGTCAACTACATAATCAAGTTATCATACTCTCAAAATAGTGTCATCTCCAGCATGGACTTCCCTTGTGTACATTTGACTTAAAAACTCTATTCGCTGAATCTTACAGTGAAATTTCAAGAAATTACATTAAGGATAAAGTATCAAACTACCGAGTACAACTTGGACTAGATTAAAATATAATTGGGAAATAGACATTGTAAACTTGTGGCTCTTTGTCAGTGTTTCTACTCCACATTCAGTTCTCTGTTAGGTACTCATCTTGAGCTTTTACAGTCTAAATTTTATCCATTTAGGAATACACGTCTACTTCTATGGAACTTTTCGTAGGTGGAACTTATCTATGACCCTAATGTTATATTTTTGTCAAATTTTTATCCTATAGAATTTTTTAGTGGAGAAACAATTCTTAATCAATACTTATGAATGAAAATGAACAATAATAATTACATTATGTGGCATATGCCTGTATTCAATCCTTTATTATTATTATTATTCATATAATTGTGTCTAAGGTGAGACATACATGTATGAATTACCATGTTACTGCATCACAAGTCCCTGTAATAATCCATAAACTTACTTGCTTCTGTTTTAGAAACATGCTTCTGTAGAAAATCAACTATTTGAGCCAAAACCTTTTTATTACGATGTGTTGATAATTCTTCATCACATTCATAACACCTGAAAAAATATAAAATTTAAAATGAAGTTGATAAAAATATTTTTAATTTGAGCAATTTGAAGAGAAAATAGATAAAAATTGAAATTACTTTTTAAAAATGAAAATTCATTTTAAAGTCCTCCTAATTAGTGAACTTATTGTATTTTCAATCCTAACCTAGTAGTGGTATGGGAGAAAAAGTACTAAATTTAAAGTAAGAAGGTTTGGGAGCTGATCATGACCATTTCTAACTATCTTGTCTATGGGCAAATCACTTAATCTCACATGATTCACTTTTTAAAATTTGTAAAATGGAAACATCTCAAAGAGGTTGTTTAAGAGATCAAAAGAGAATACAGATGTAAAGTTCTTTGCAATCCAGAAATGTCAAAATAATAAATATTATTATTATAATCCTGATCTAACTTCAGTATTCAAAGCAAAGGCATTTACTGAGATGATGTAGATCAGTAGAAAGATTAGTGGATTTGAAGTCAGAACATATAACAAGTCCTAGTTCCAGTACTTACTACATGTATGATCTCAATCTTTTTTGCCCTCAGTTTTTTCACCTTTAAAATGGAATAGTAGAATGTGGACTAGACCTTTAAAGGCCCTTGTGATTCTAAATCCTGTGATTCTATAATACCAATGCAGGTTCATTCTATAAACCAATAGATGGCTTATTTATTTTCCTTTAAGCTTTAAAATAATACTACTCAATTTTAATATATGTACATAATATAATAAAAATAAAAAATACTCACTAAGCTTTACTTACCATATAATCCATGTGCTAAGATTGATGATAATACAATGGGGCTCAGTGCGAGAAGTCTGGAAATGTTTCAAAGAATGCTGATCTTCTGAATTTTGACTACATCCCTAAAAGTAAAAGAATTCCATTTTATTATGTGAATTAAGGGTCTTGATTTCAAATCAATTTTACTTTCCATCAGATGTAAATTAAGTGAGATAATTATTTTTCTTATACAAAGTAGGAAACTACTTCAGAAAATTTCTTATTAAACTTTACTTCTTACCTAAGGATTAGTCTTACTGTATTAATTACCTACTGTATGCCACATACTATGCTAAGTATTTAACAAAGATTATTCCATTTGATATTAAGTTCAATTTAAATCTCCAAATATAGCCAGTGATTTAAAATTTATGTTCCAAACTGCATATCCAAGTTTCTAACTACAAACTCCTTAACAAAAGAATCTTATCACAAAAGTAGATGTAGTAGAAGCAAATAAATGCCAAATGATACATTTTTAGAGCTCAGTATTGAAGTGGAAAAAGCTGATTCCATCTACTGGGATATAAGAAGTTGAATAAACAAAGCTAAGAAAAGATTTCTCAAAACTGAGATTGCAGGAGTGGTGACCCTTTTTCCATCAAGGGCCATTTGGATATTTATAACATCATTTGCAGGCCATATAAAATTATCAACTTACAGAATTTGATCAGTGGGAAATTGATCTGCCTATCTTTCAGGTTATCACTGCCTTAAGTTAATTATGCAAATGTTTTCATGGACCTTACACATTCCCCATCCCTTCTCTACAGAAACAAATGAAGTTTGATTCTTCTGTTCCAGCTACAATCCTGGGGAGGAACTCTCTGTGACAGTATTAACATAATCATAAGTCTATTTCCTCTAAGCTTTTAAAAAGCACAACTATCATTTCATGTTGCAAAATGTTTTTCTAGACCCAAAGAATTTATTCTGGGAAATTTTTGTTTATAGAAATATTAAACATACCTTTAGTCTTAGTCTTATAAAACTAGTGACAGGTGCTAAATACTGCATGATTAATCAAATTATTAAGAGAATAAATAAAAGACCATCTTTCCAGTTTTGTAACTTTTCTTACCTGAAAACCACACTTGAGGCACAACCAAATATCTGGTTTTATTGACTCTCCATCACAAAGCCTTCTTTCCTTTAAACATTCTGAACAAACTGACCATAAATTCTGAGCTACTGCTCTCTTCACATGGTGGACACTAACAGCTTGACTTACATGTTGGCAAGTTAAACCTGCTAAAAAGAAATATATTTATTGGATATGAATATTAAAAAACATTTTTCCAAAGGCAGGCTTTTGAGTAATTTAAAAAAAAAATCTCCACAACAAGCAAAAATTAATTAAATTAAAATATCTAGATGTGTTGGTTAAGATTTAAAGATTGAGACAATGAAAAGCCTCCCCCCTTCACCCCATTCAAAACAAAGTTGTAAAATCTCATTGCAAAGTAAGTTTCTGTATAAGAAATCTACTGATTTTATTATGGGACATGACAAAACTGAGATAAATGAGGAATTGGTACAGTATGATATAAGACTTTTGTTATCTACAGAAACAATTTTTATAACTAAATGCTTTCTTTGATCCTTGTTCTTAAACTTGTCTCTTTTGTGACTGCATTTAGGGTTTTCTTGGCAACAATACTGGAATGGTTTGCCATTGCCTTTTTTTTTTTTTTTTTTTAACATGAAATTAAAGCAAAAATGGCTAACTGGTCAACCTAATCACACTTACCTGAATCAGAGGCCAACCTGTAGAACAACCATTTATTATTATTGGCCAATTGGTCTCCATGCTCTACTTCCTCCTAATTATCATTCTTATACCTCTTGCAGGCTTATTTGAAAACTATATAAAGCACGGTCATAAAGCACATGTCTTAAGTGTCTTCCTTACTACAGGTCTAACATTCCACCCACTGTGCTACCTAAGGCCCTCTTTGATCCTAGTCACATTAAAAAGTCAATTCTGAATAGTTTAAGTGAGTTCCCAACCACAAACAGATATTAATTAAATTCTCCCAAGTCTTTTTTTTTTTAAATTATAACTTTTTATTGATAGAACATATGCATGGGTAATTTTTTACAACATTATCCCTTGCACTCCTGTTGTGACTTTTCCCTTCACTCCCTCCCCTAGGTGGCAGGCAGTCTTATACATGTTAAATATGTTACAGTATATCCTAGATACAATATATGTGTGCAGAACCAAACAGTTCTTTTGTTTCACAGGAAGAACTGGATTCAGAAAGTAAAAATAACCTGGGAAGAAAAACAAAAATGCAAGTAGTCCACGTTCATTTCTCAGTCTTCCTTCTCTGGGTGTAGCTGATTCTGTTCATCATTGATCAACTGGAACTGAATTAGATCTTCTCTTTGTCGAAGGTATCTATTTCCATCAGAATACATCCTCATACAGTATTGTTGTTGAAGTATATAGTGATCTCCTGGTTCTGCTCATTTCACTCAGTAGCAGTTCATGTAAGTCTCTCCAGGCCTCTCTGTATTCATCCTGCTGGTCATTTCTTACAGAACAATAATATTTCATAACATTCATATACCACAATTTACCCAACCATTCTCCAATTGATGGACATCCATTCATTTTCCAGTTTCTAGCCGCTACAAAAAAGAGCTGCCACAAACATTTTGGCACATACATGTCCCTTTCTCTTCTTTAGTTATCTCTTTCTCCCAAGTCTTTATGCTGCTACTAAGTAGAAATCATATTTTAATTTTCCTCATGGATTCCCCTCATTTAATATCCCCATCACAAAATTCCTAAACTATTTACTAATGTTAAACAAAAGATCCAGGCACTTAGCAGGAAGTCTATGACTTGAGAAAGAAATACAAGTTTTATGCAAATGACCTTTCCCAACTAGTTCAAAGTATTTTTTTTCTGATTCACTAAGAAGCTAAGTGGTATTTCAAAACATATTTATTTATTTAAAACTTAAATGCAAAAATAAGAAAAATAGAAAAAGAAAAATTGACATATGCCCAATAGAACATGGAGAGGATTCAAAATATGTAACAATAGATATCCATTTCAAGAAAGTATATATAATAATAGAAGTCATTGTATTCTTAACTATGAAGATTTTCTTTGCTTCCTTGTAGGTTTTCTTTTGTTCTCCATTGTGTACTTTTCTTTTTTCCCCCTTTTCTCCCCCCATTTCCCTAAAGCAGGCTGCAGGTAAGCATGGATATATTTATGTATGTATATATGTGTATACATAAAAATATATACAATACAAATATCTATATATAAGTGTATATATATATATACACATATATGTACATATACATCTAAAACATTAATATAGCTGATATAATATAGATTTCTCTCTTGATTAAATTTTTTTAAATTTGTCTAAGATCAATAATTTCTACTCCTACTAATATTCTAAATTATTATTTTTGTGTATATCGCCTATTATCTATTCCTATTAACTCTTCGACTTTACTTATATCCATTAATTTGCCTTGCTATTACTTCACCTCCCTGATGCCTCCCCATCTTAGCCATTACTATTAATCTACATACCTTATCTCACTCCAATTAATCTGAACATTTTTCTGTACCCCACCTTATTCTATTTCTTCTCCTCTTATTTCTTTATAGATTTTGGAAGGTGCTATATCCTTCTTGGTGTATATTTGTATTGTTCCTTCTTTAACACATTCCCAAAGCAACTAGGTTTTCAGAACTACCAACCCTCTTCCCTGATCTAATTCTTTTTATGTTGGTTCTTGCTATCGCACTTCATTTGTATAGCATAGTAACTATTTTTTTTATCTTTTCCTAAACAGTTTTGCTGTTTATAGAGTCATATACATAGCTCCACTCCAATCTTTCTTTTGGACTACCAAATTACTAATGTCTATTGTAGACATATGGTTTACACTTCCACATATAAAACATAAAACAATTTGTCCTTGTTGAGTCCCTTTAAATTAGTCTTTGATGTTGGCTCTTCTATGCTAAATTTACCATTAAGTTCAAATTTGTTGAAGGTAGAGACGTGAAAAATCTGAAAGTTCATTGAATATCCTTTTTTCCCCTCATTAAATATTACACTTAATTTTTCTGGATATAATGTTATCATTCAGCTGAAATCCTAGTTCTCTTGATTGTTAATATAATATTCCAGGACCAGCAGTCTTTTACTGTAGCCACTAATAAATCCTATGCAATTCATATTGTAGCTCCAGCATATCTAAATTAGATTTGTTGTTGTAGGTGCCTGCAAAATTTTCTCTTTGATCTGATGCTTTCAAAATTTAGCAATGATATTTCTGTATTTCCCTTGTAGGATCTCTTTGAAGCAGTGAGCGGTGGATTTTTTTTTTTCTATTTCTACTTTGCCCTCTTATTCTATCACTTCAGGACAATTTTCTTTATTTCTTGAATTATTGTGTGCTAGAACGGGAGGGGGAGGAGGGAAAATGATACCTCTGGCTTCAGGTCTGTCTTCCATTTTCCATTTTGACCTGGAACTCAAAACCAAGAACTCTGCTTCCCTGTAAGTGCATGGAGCCAGTAGCTATCTTGCCTCACAGCTTCTGCACTCTCCAGGTGTGTTGGTTTCTTCTTGCCCAGGGCCAGCAACACACGTGGGTCTAGTGTTCCTTACTAGCAGAGGTTTCCTCAATCTTCCTGGACTCCCCATGCAGTCTGGGAGGTAAAAGTTTCTGTTGTTCTGCCTGAGACCACCTCTGAACCCAGCCAGCTCCAGGACTCTTGCTTCAGCAGAGCTAGATTGGAAGTCTTCACACTTCACACCAGTTAATCCTCTGTTCTGGGATCTTCCTTTCTGAGGTCTTCTGGGCTTCTCAAGTTCTAGTAGGACTCCAGTTCTGCCCCAAGTGTTACTTGTTTTTCTGCCTCTACATTAGCCCCAAGGTAAAATGTTATTTTGTTTGTGGGGGATATGTGAAGGAATTGGAATTTTCTGACCTACTTGATCATCTTCCCACAATTTTTTTGTAAAAGCTAAGTGCTTTAACCTTTAGTCAATGAAATGGAACAGACCAGAGAAAGCAACACTAAAATAAGGCACAGATACAAGAGTAGGGAAACTAGTAGTAAGGAAGAGATTTGTTAAGTGTAAGAGTGGATGTGGGAAAGAAAATGTCAAAAATTCTTAAGAATAAACTTTTTAAGTTTATAAGCTAATAAACAAGACAGTTTCCCTAACTCAACCAGATTCCCAAAGCATTTTTGTCTTTAAATTGCAATTACTTGCTATGCAAGGAAATGGCTGTCAAGAGAATGATTCAACAGTTTTCCCACATCCACTCTTACACTTAACAAATCTCTTCCTTACTACTAGTTTCCCCAGTCTTGTATCTGTGCCTTATTTTGTGTTGCTTTCTCTGGTCTGTTCCATTTCATTGACTAAAGGTTAAAGCACTTAGCTTTTACAAAAAAATTGTGGGAAGATGATCAAGTAGGTCAGAAAATTCCAATTCCTTCACATATCCCTTCACATATAGATCTAAGGATCTATAAGCTTTAAGTCCTTGAACCACCTGCCCATAATCTGACCAAGATGACAGCCTGAATACTAAACAATTTTTTAAAATGTATTTATTATATGTGGAAATTTTTTTTTCCTGTAAAAGTCATGAGATTTTATTTGCCTCATACTATAATCCCAAAGTCTAAAAATATTCAACTCTTTTTTTTTTCTTTATGGTATTTTTTAAAAAATATAAAGATTTTTATTTTCAAAACACATGCATTGATAGTTTTCAACATTCTATGTTTTGTAAAGCTTTTTAATTTCAAAACACATGCAGTGATAGTTCAACATTCTATGTGGAAATATGCTTTAAAAAGCTGCACATGTTTAACTTATTTTAGATTACTTGCTGGGGAGAGAGGGAGAAAAATATGGAACACAAAGTTTTGCAAGGGTGAATGCTGAAAACTATCTTTGCATGTATTTTGAAAAATAAAAAGCTATAATTAAAAAAAAAAAAACTTTAAATACCTGGCTGAGGAGTCTCTATTTCATTCTAAAAGTACGGAAAACTAGAAGTTTTCTTAGCAGAAAAGTGACAAAGTCAAACTTGTGCATTAGAAACATTATTTGGTAATATGTGAAGCACACACTAAAGTAGAAAAACAAGTAGCAGGGATGCCAATTAAAGAGCTATTACATTTAGGGCAGTAAAAAAGCAGCCATCAGGGATAGAACCTATGATGGCAATCCTAAAAATAAAGAGAAAATGAAGTCAAGAGACCTTGTAAAGATAAACCAGATAGGATAACATCTATTTGGATATATGAGGGAAAATGAAGAAAAAGATAAGGATAATCCTAAAGTTCACCCTAAAAATTGCATCCGGAGGAAGATGGTGCTGCTCTCAAAAGGAATAAGGAAACTTTTGGCCTAAATGGTTGCTTGCTTAACTTCCCCACACATAATCCACCAAAAAATTGAAATTCATATCAGAGCAAATAATGATAAAGAAATTTATTTTATTTATTGCTGAGGCAACTGGGGTTAAGTGACTTGCCAAGGGTCACACAGCCAGGAAGTGTATAGTGCCTGAGATCACTTTGAACTCAGATCCTCCTGACTACAGGACTTCTACTATACCATCTAGCTGCCCCAAAGATAAAGAAATTTAATGATAATAAGTGACTTCTTCAGGGACAATGCAAAGTTAGCCAACAAACCACAAACAATAAGGTCAGTGCCCACAGCCTCCAGAATCAACCAGAGAAACACGAGAGACATGTGTATTTCTGAGGCTTTCTCTGTTCAGAAGTAGTAAGATGGCACCCCAAGGATGGACAGAGAAAAAGTGTGGTGAGAGCATGGACCAGGATAATTAAGAGGTTCCCAGACTCTTATACCTCCATTCTGAGATGCCTGGTGCTCTGAAAACCCTCTGAACCTCAAAGATCCCAATTGTACCCAATAAGGACATCAGAGCAGGAACAGAGATGATCCAAGGCAAGACAGAGCGAGAAGAGCCAGCTCCAAACAAAGTTTAGTAGCAAGAAAACCTGGCCTTGGCACAAAGACTCTTTTCATTAACTAACACTGGAGATAAAAGTGAAGCAAAGACAATGACCAGACAAAAATAATACTGCAATCTAGAGGTCTCCAAAAAGGACATAATAACTTCATGAAAAACTGCAAGACCGCAAAGGAAAAAATTAACTTTACAAAGAAACTATAGGAATGACTAGAAAATAATGAAGCAAGAGATAAAAATGAAATAAAAGTTCCAGAGAAAAGAAATAGTTTAAATAGCTTAAAGTGTTAACCCGACCTAAGAAAATCCTAAGAAATTCAGGACTCCCTGAAAACTAGAATAAACTAAACAGAAATCAATCACTCCATGATGTAATAAGAAACAGAACAAAAATCCTAAAATTGGGGAAAAAAGTAAGAAAATATGAGTTACCTGATAAACCCCGATTTTTGATTTATGGCCTGGATGCTCTATTTCAAGATATCAAAAATTTAAACTGCTCTGAACGATTAGTATCAGAGAGCAAAGTAAATAGAAAAACTTCACAAATCACTTCCCCACAATCCTTCTAGGAACCAAAAGTACCCTTTTAAAGTACCAAAAGAAATGTCATAGCTAAGGAAAAATATTGTCAGCAGCTTAGAAACAAAGGGTTTAAGTATCAAGTGATATCAAACCCTTGATATAAATACAGAATCAAAACTTATCCTAAAAAGCCAATAGTATTTCCTATAGGGGAAAAAAAATTAAGACTTTAAATGGAATAGAGAACTTTCAAGAATTCCTGATGAAAAGACCAGATCCAAGTGGGAACTCTGAAGTATACGTGTAAGACTGAAAATAATCCTAGAAAGGTAAATATATTTAAGCATTTGGAAGCTGATGTTGGGCCAACATTCTAACAGAAAAAGATTAAGTGAACATCCTGAACTTTAATGTTTTCTAAGAGGGCCTTTTTTTTTTTTTTTTTTTACTTTTTAATAGTATTTTATTTTATCAATTGTGAGTAAAGAGAGTTTTCAAAATTCATTTTTGTTAGATTTTGAGTTCCAAAATTTTTCTCCCTCCCTTCCTTTCCTCCCTCTTTCACCCAAACAGCAAGCAATCTGATATAGGTTATATATGTATGATTGTTTTAAAGATATTTCCATATTAGTTACTGTAAAAAAAGAAATCGGAACAAAAGGGAAAAACTACAAAAAACAAAAAGATGAAAATAGTATGATCTGCACTCAGACTCCATAGTTCTCTTCATGCAGATGGTGTTTTCCATCACAAGTCTATTGGAAAAGTCTTGGATCACTGTATTGCTAAGAAGAGTGAAGTAGATCATAGTGGATCATCACATAATCTTGCTGTTACTATGTACACACAATGTTCTCACTTTACTTAGCATCACGTCTTTCCAGATTTTCTGACATCAGTCTGCTCAACATTTTTTATAGAACAATAATATTCCATAAAATTCATATACTATAACTTATTCAGCCATTCTTCAATTGATGGACTTCCTCTCAATTTCCTCAATTGCCACCACAAAAAAAAAAAAAAAAAGGTTGCTACAAACATTTTTGCACATGTAGGTCTCCCCCCCTGCCCACCCTTCCCCCCGTCTTCAAAGAGTTGTGAGGAAACTAAGAACAACTGAGTTTTGGGGGATAGTCTGGATTCTGTTCTACAAGTTTTGAGAGGAAAAAAAGACAAGTGTCTTATATAGAAAGATATAAAACTTATTTCTCTTAAATAGGATGCACAAGAATATACAAACAAGGAAATGGAAGTGGAGGAGAGGGCAACAGATGAACCATATTCTATCCCAAAGTGTGTAAATGAGGACTGAACACATAAACACAGTTTGTGGTAGAAATATACCAAATTCAATAGCTGGCAAGGTAGAGAAGAGGAAGAACAATATAGGCGGATAGTCATAAGCAAAATAAACTTCCTGATTCTGAGGAATAAAAAAAGGCAAGAAATGGAACTGGAATTCACATGGACACATTAGATGACCTCTTTAGACAACTGTGAAATGGCAAAACAAACTGTGAGATGTAAATATAAAGGAATATTATTATGCCTTAAGAAATTATGAAAGAGAGGAGAGGGGCAGCTAGATGGTATAGTTATAGCACTAGCCCTGAACTCAGGAGGACCTAAATTCAAATCTTGTCTCAGATATATAACATTTGCTTGGTGTGTGACCCTGGGCAGGAGGAAGGGAGAAAGGGAGGAAGGAAAAAAGGAGGGAGGAAGGGAGGGAAGAAAGATGAAAGGGAGGGAGGAAGGGAGGAAGAGAAGAAAGGAAGGGAATGAAAGAAGGAAAGGAGGGAAGAAGGTTTCAGAGAATTTTAGATAAGATGAATTGATTGTAAGCCAAGTGACCAGAACCAAGAGAATGATTTATATAAGGACAAAAATATTATAAAAGAAAACAACTCTGAAAGACTTTAAGACCTACCATATAAAGCAATGATAAAGCAAAACATCTTACCCTTCTTCTGAGAGGTGATGGATACAAGGTACAGAGAATATTTGTTTTTGAACATGGTTATTGTGCAGACTGGTTTTTCTTGCTATATTTATTTGTTACAAGGTTTTTTTTCTTTCTCTCACTTTATTTGGTGAGGAGGTAACTGATAATAGTGATTCTATTGATAGTTATAATGAGACCCTCCCAAAGTAGAGGGCCAATGTAGCACTTCTAAAAATGTAGAGAACAGAAAACAGTTCAGATGGAAGCACAGACAAGGAGGTAACACAGGATTTGTACATATTTTCTTAAATCCTTAAATTAAATCAAGACTATCGAAACATTACAATGTAAAATTTTAAATTTTCTGTTAACAGTTAAAACAACTCAGGGGCAACAGTTGCTACATTTTAGTGAAATGGAAAATATTATTTTTTTTGTATATAAAATGTCTAGTGTTCTGAAGTAACAATCCCATAATCATATCATTTTCTATGTATGCATAATAGATAGAAATACATAAAACACGAATAATATTGTTCAAGTACAATCAAAATTATCTTTGGAACATTATCTTTATTTCTTGAGTGCAATGCAATAATTTGTTAAAACCAAGTTAATCAATTTTCAAGTACAATCATCCACCAAAATTTAAATTTTTAGCTTTAGAAGTAATAAAACAAGAGGCAGCTAGGTGGCACAGCAGATACAGCACCAGCCCTGAAGTCAGGAGTTGAGTTCAAAATTGACCTCAGACACTTAACACTTCCCAGCGTGACCCTAGGCAAGTCACTTAACCCCAATTGCCTCAGAAAAAAAAAAAAAGTAATAAAACAAATAATATTTTTCTCTTTCCCTCTAATATTTTTTGATTCCAAATGTCATAAATTACCAGCAATGTCATCTGACGAGTCTTCATCTGGAGGAGTATTAGGCCTTCTGTTTCTTTTGGTTTTTTCAGAAACAGCCCTGGATGGATCTTTCACCCGCATCTGTTACTTGCTGAGAAGGGGAGAAAAAAATTAAGTTATTCCACATTCAGCATTTCTTCTCTTCTATAAAAAGGAGTTAAAATTTTCAGGCCACAGTAGGGTTCAATTACAAATTAACTCTATTTTTTCTGGAATCAATATGGAGGTTAGTTATTATACCCTAAATGAGATTTTTAAAAAATGCATATATTAAAAATATCTATAACCATAAAAGTCTTTAAAATGCTCTCTATATGAATGCCCTAACTTTATATATGAGATTTCCGCTCTGCAGATATGGGGGGGTCTATAGGTTATTCTGAATATTTCAATTCCATTTTGCTAAAATGAAAGCTTTAAAAACTTTGAATTTTACAGATAAAACTCCTTAGAACATTTTAAAACTTTCTGAAAATTTGCCAAAAATAGTTCTTATATCTTTTTGACCAAAATATTTTATTTCAGTCATCTTCCAGTATCTAAATAGTTTGTATTTAATTTCTAAAAACTGTATTGTCATTGCTCATGTAATGACAATGTAAATTACTTTTCATTTAGAATTCTGATTACTCATGTAAAGATACATATCCTTCCCTTTTTTCTTCTACACTGCTCCATTTAATATTTTCTAAATATACAGTATAAATACACAGAAATGTATTCGAAAATCAGGCTTCTAGACATAAGCTACTTATAATCAATCTTTATAAGATATTCTTTGATATGCCATTGTAATATATTTCCTTGTCAAAGCCTTTATAGCACAGCAAAATATAAGGAAGCATATTTTTAAAAGAATGGACATTTAATCTTTTTGGACAGAGCGACCTCCCAAATAGATATCAATTAATAATCAATTAATTACAAAATGAAAATTCCATAGTATCAAAAATCCCAGTGATCCTAGTCTTCATTTTTCATTTAAAAGATACAAATGTTTTGCTTTTTATAATTCACAAATGTTTTTATTTTTAATTGTCCTGACTTCCAGTCAAGATGAGTAGGGAACAGCCCAACATATATATATATATATATATATATATATATATATATATATATATATATATATATATATATATATATATATATATATATATACATATATACATATATATATATTCCTGATATAATGGTCCTCTTGGAAAACCAAAGATATAAACAGCTGCCCTACTGAGGACCCAAGTAGAACTGGCCAGCTGGGGCAACACACTCCTTTTTTTCCTTTTCTTTTCTTCCTCCTTTCCCTTCCCTTCTCTCTGTCCACATAGGGTATCAAATTCAAAACAAAAAACAAAACAAACCTGAACACTAGACCAAATGTAGATTAAGAAATACAAGAAATAAACTACAAAAAAGACTTTTACCCAGGTCTGTGTTGGCTAAAGAGGACACCCAGGACTTCCTCAACCAGAAGGCAGTACAGTCAGAAGACCTATGAAGTGAGCTCATTGCTGAATGGGCTTCTAGCTCCAGCCAGAAAACTCCAAGGTGGTGATACAGAGGGAAGGGAATGAAAGAAACTAAAGTGTACTAGCTAAAAAGTCCTAGGGCTATTGTTTCGGTAAAGTTCTGACTCTCAGTCAGAACTTGGGAACTCTGAAAGTATCTAGCAACCAATATGAGTTGCCCTGATGGCCTTGAAGAGCTCAGCACAGTTTCAAAAAGATTCGGGGGAAGCCTGGCACCTGCCAGCACTTTCTGCTGACAGGGCCAGCAACAAGACCCTAAATAATGATTATGAGAACCAACTGGCCCCCTATTCCACTGAAGTATGCAGGCACAGTTGGAACTTGCAGAAGACGACATCAACAATCAAGAAATTTTATGTAAGTGGGAATATCCAGAATATAAACCCAATAAAAAAAGAGTAACTCCATGGCTCTTAGGAAGAGAATCTCAGAACCACATTTCAAAATATCATAAATGTAAATAGCCTAGACCTATAAGAAGAAAGGGCTAAATGAAAATGTGAACACTCTATCACCAACCTCCTGAAAGAAACCTAAAAATTAAAATTCCCAAGGAAGACAATAATCAAAATCCAGAGTTTTCAGGTCAACGAAAAATAAACAAAGTCCAAGCACCAAGGAACCACAATAGTTAGCTATCAGAATTTGACAGTTATCAAGTATGGACCACAGATTTTATAATATGATCATTCTAAAGGGAAGGTGTGATGACCACGTATTTAAAATCAGCCGGAGTCAGGAATTCAGGTTAAGGGAAAAATCTTCAATCTTTATTGAAGTGAAGAGATGAAGAAGGATTGCGCTAGCAATATGGGCAAACAGGAGGCCAGCTAAGCAGAGGGGGATTGGAAGTGAAGGACGATCGCGATAGCAATGCGAGCAGCTGTGTCAAGACAGCCAGCAGTCTCTCTTTCTGCTTCCCTCTCCATTCCCCTGCCTCCACCCATCAAAATCGTCATTTCCTATACAACACATCAGGACTTGCACAAAGAGTGGAGGAGGCCATTCTTTCTCCAAGCTTATATATTAATAGAGTATGGTCCAATTACTAGTTAGCCTCACGTGCTTGGGACCTCAATGCATTAACTTGAGCCTCAGCCCATTACAGGAAGGATTGGGGGAGAGGAGAAGAAAGCTTACACTCAAGAATAACTTACCCAAAACAAATGAGTACAAGTCTACAGAGAAAAAATGGACTTTTATCGAGGATTTCTAAGCATTCCTGATGAAAATACTAGAGCTGAACAGAAGCTTAAAAATACAAATAAGAATTAAGAGAAACTACAGAAAGAAAAATATATCAGAGCAACTAGAAGGGAATGAAGTGTAGACATTCTAACAAAAGAAGAAACAAGTGTTCCCTCAGTTCCCTAAAGTCTTTAAGAATCATAGAGGGAGTTAAAGTCAAAAAATAGGGTCTGGGAGTTATTTTATTCTGTCTTGAAAGTAGGTAAAGTCTGAGATATCACTACACACCTGTCAGATTGGCTAAGATGACAGGAAAAAATAATGATGAATGTTGGAGGGGATGCGGGAAAACGGGGACACTGATGCATTGTTGGTGGAGTTGTGAACGAATCCAGCCATTCTGGAGAGCAATCTGGAATTATGCCCAAAAAGTTATCAAACTGTGCATACCCTTTGATCCAGCAGTGTTTCTATTGGGCTTATACCCCAAAGAGATACTAAAAAAGGGAAAGGGACCTGTATGTGCCAAAATGTTTGTAGCAGCCCTGTTTGTAGTGGCTAGAAACTGGAAAATGAATGGATGCCCATCAATTGGAGAATGGCTGAATAAATTGTGGTATATGAATGCTATGGAATATTATTGCTCTGTAAGGAATGACCAGCAGGACGAATATAGAGAGGTTTGGAGAGACCTACATGGACTGATGCTAAGTGAGATGAGCAGAACCAGGAGATCATTATACACTTCGACAACGATATTGTATGAGGATGTATTCTGATGGAAGTGGATTTCTATGACAAAGAGACTTAACTGAGTTTCAATGGATAAACGATGGACAGAAACAGCTACACCCAAAGAAGGAACACTGGGAAATGAATGTGAACTATTTGCATTTTTGATTTTCTTCCCGAGTTATTTTTACCTTCTGAATCCAATTCTCCCTGTGCAGCGGGAGAACTGTTCGGTTCTGCAAATATGTATTATATCTAGGATATACTGCAACATATTTAACATATATAGGACTGCTTGCCATCTTGGCGGGGGGGGGGGGGGGGGGGGGGTGGAGGGGAGGGAGAGGAAAAAACGAAACATAAGCGAGTGCAAGGGATAATGTTGTAAAAAAATTATCCTGGCATGGATTCTGTCAATACAAAGTTATTATTAAATAAAATAAAATTTAAATTTAAAAAAAAAAAAGAAAGAAAGTAGGTAAAGAAAGTAAAGCAAGAACCACTGAGTTGTTTTTGAGACAGTAAATTTTAGTTTGTGGATTTTGCACAAGAGATACAAAACTTTGTCCATGCCACAAACTCCCTGAAAATCAGAATGTACAAACAGAAGACAATAAATATTAAAATAAAGTCCAAAGACTGAAAAAAGAAATAAAACAATGTATCACATAGTAAAAACAAAACAAAACACAGAACTGATATTTAAGAACCATTAGACTATTTGAAGGCCATGACCAAAACAAGAGCATAGATATTGTATTTTAAGAAGTCTTCTCCTGAAAGAAACCCCCAAATCAACATCTCAGAAACATTAACGCCAACCCTAATTCTAACTCTCCCTCCTTTCTCTCCTTTCCTTTCTTTCTCCTCCCCACCCTTCCTTCCTTCCTTTTTTTTTTTGGCTGAGGTAATTGGGGCTAAGTGATTTGCCCAGGGTCACACAGCTAGGAAGTGTTGTGTCTGAGGCCACATTTGAACTCCGATCTGCCTGACTTCAAGGCTGGAAAATACTGAATTTCAAAATCTAAATTTCAAAGAAAAAATACAAGTAATCATACGGAATTTAAGCATCAAGGAGCTACACACAGTCAGGATCAGAGAAAATTTGGCAGTTTCTATTATAAAGGAGCTGAGAGCATATAGCATAATATTCCAAAAGACAAAGGAAATAGGTTTACAGACAAGAATTAATTTACCCACCAAAACAGAGTATAATGTTACAATGACAAAATAATGGTCCTTTAATGAAATAGAAGATTCCATGTATTTCAGAAGATCAGAGTTGTGTAGAAACTTGATAGTAAAATAAAGAAATAAAAGAGAAATATGAAAAGGTAAAGAGCAATTAACAATGTCAAAGATTAAAGGATAAGCTGTGTACATTCAAATATAGGGAGATGTTTACAAGTCCATTCTAAATCCTATCATAAGGAGTCACAAAGAGTAGAATTAAACAAGTTTTGGGAAAAGTTCTGTTATATCTTTATGATCGGGGGGGGGGGGGGGGAGGAATACAATGGGAGGTAGGAAAGGAAGGTTAGAGAAATTTATTTCACATAATCAGGATGCAGAAGTAGACATCTATACGAAAAGGCAGAGGTATGCGGGGGTGGCTGACACAAACTTCAGTTTTCATTTGAAACAGTCAAAGAGAACACACAAATGAATAAAGAGTTGGATAAAGAAATATGTTTCAATGGAGAAATAGGTAAAGAGAAAGAGGAATTAAGAGACAAGGTAGATTAAAGGATGTATTTGTACTAAGCAAAACAAACTCTAAGGATGTACAAAAATTTTTATAGCTCTTTTTGAGGCAAAGAATGGAAATATGAAGAATTGTTCATAAAATGGGGAATGGAAGGACAAGTTATGGTATATAAATGATAGGATATTATTCTGTTCTAAGACAGATGAGCTCAAAAAGAAAGGAATTCCTGAGTGCCTCATTTTGACTTAATACCAAAACTGCTTTTTCAACTTATAATGACTCTCATTATGTACTTAAATATTTCATTGTCCCATAACATAGAAGTAGCCTCATGGTTTTTAGCTGTACTGTTTTATCCCTACCACTAAAAGGTTTAACTACTTCACTCTTGTGTGTTGTATGTTTTTTTTTTTTTTAAACAACTTGTCTTTGTTCACTGTAAAGGTCATTTCTTATTGCTCTCACTGCATCTTCGCTTTACTGCACTTCCTCTTCCCTTTTAATGTGCTACTTTTAATCTGAGGGCAGAAACCAAAAAACTAAGCTTGTTATAACTATTTTGAAAATAGGTTTCTAAGCAAGGACCAATAGGTTGCATCTTTTAAGACAGTAAATGGATTTTTAGTTCATGGATTGTATGATCTCTATTTCTGCCATTCAGAAGCATAAATTTCAGATTTCTGAGTTTTTAAGCAATATTATAGAAAGCGGAGATTCCTAAGTACTACATTAATAATAAGTGCTTCCTTTGATAACACTTCAACAATTTTCTTTAATATTTCCATGTCATTTTCCTACCAATACTTGTTTATGAAACAGCCAGGAAGCCAGTGTCACTAAACTGAAGAGGACATGATGGGGAGCAAGTTGTATGAAGACTGGAAAGGTAGATGGGGCTAGGTTATAAAGGTCTCTGTCAAATAGAGCATTCTGTCTTTGATCCTAGAGGCAATGGGGAGCCACTGGGATTTATTGAGCTGAAGGGATAAAATGGCCTAACCTATCTTTAAGAAAATCACTTTGGTGGCAAAAAGGAGAATGAATTGGAGTAGGAGAAGACTTTACATAAGCAAACATAATTTTATTCCAATAGTAGAAATATGTGGTGATGAGGGCTAACACCAAAATAACAATAGCGGCAAGGGACAAAAGAGGGAGCAATATACATTGCAAAGTTGAAATCAATCAGCCCTGGCAACTGAGAGAGAATGAGATAACTAAGTTGTGAACCTGTAGGATCAGAAAAATGATGTTGTTCCCTATAATAACAGGAAAGGTAAGAAGGGAAAGAATTTAAGGAGAAAGATAATAAATTCTGTATTGGACATATTAATTTAAGTTGTCTGAAACAGATGCATGCTGTAGGTCAGACAAGACAGGGAGATTTGAGAATATCAGCACAGAGATCATAATTAAACCCATGGGAACTGATGAATCAGTAAAGTAGTATAGAAAAAGAGGACAAAGGACAGAATCTGGTGGAATGCCTACAGTTAAGAGTGTGATCCAGATAAAGATCCAGCAAGATGAAGATCCACTGACCAGAGGAGTGGTCAGATAGGCAGGAGAACTAGGAGAGATTGGTGCCCCAAAACCTAGGGAGGAGAGTATCATGGAAAAATGAGTGATAAACAGTGTCAAAGTCTAGAGAGAGATCAAGAATGAGAAAAGGGCTGAGAAAGGGCCAGTGGATTTGGCAATTAAGAGATCACTGGAAGAATCATCACAGGTGTTCATGAAGTGAATAGAGCACTGGTCCTAGAGTCAGGAAGACATGAATTCAAATCCAGTCTCAGACAATTATTAGTTGTGTGATCCTAGGCAAGTCATTTAAAGCCAACTGCTTTCCAAAAAAAAAAGGGAGCGATCACTGGTAATGTTGGAAGTTTCAGTGAAATGATATGACAGGAAAACAGACTGTAAAGGGTTAAAAAGAGAGTAAAAGAAAAGATAGTTGAGATGCCAATTTTAGATAGCCTTCTCAGGTGTTTAGCTTAAAAAGACAGAAAAGATACAAGAGAATAGTTATTGGAGATAGAAGAATGAAGTGAAAATTTCCCCCCAGAACAAGGAAGCACTGATATGTTTGTAAGCAGTAGGTTAGCAGCTGAGACAGGGAAAGATTGAAAATAAGTGACAGAATAGGATGACAGAGGCAGCAATCTGATAGAGGAATTAGAATGTAATGAAACATCTTTTTCAGGTAGAGGGATTATCGTTAACACAATGTCTTCATAACACAAGGATGAAGGAGAATATAGTAACAGAAAGCATATGAATGATCAAGATTAGGAAGAAAAAAGAGGGTGGCAGGGAGGATTGAGTCTCAATCTTTTCTGTAAATATAAGTCAAGGTTCTCACCTAAGAGGATGGGGGAAGGAGGAGCTATGAAAGGGTTTAGAAAAGTCAAAGTAGAAAGAGTTGATAAGCAGAAAGGTCCCACTTTGAGGTTTCACAACATAAATTTGTAATGGACCCAGTCAGAACAGTTGTGTGATTTTCTCCATAATTTCAGCAGCATGTGGGTAAGAGAAGGCAGTGGTTGATAGGAGTAATTCAAAGATAAGACTTGTCGAAGAACAACTGTCAATACATTAAGAGGTCAGACTCAAAAGAAGAGTATAGTGTTGAATTGGTTCATTAAGGGATCAAAATGGAGAAAAGAGGAGACTGGCTAGCGCAAGGATAATGGCCTGGGAAAGAATTGTGGGTCTAGGAATAAAAGATCACAATGTGAACAAAGAACAGGGTTTAATAAGGGAAGGCAGAGGGAGAGTTGAAAAGTCAATAGATTATGGTGAGATAAGTGAATATGGGAACTCTTGGATCAAGGTGATGCATTTAGGGTGATGGTAAGATCAAGACTATTACATGAAAGGACATAAGAACAGATTTGAGGTGTAAAACTCATGCTACGTAAGGACCAAGAGAGATTATTATTGACCCAGGGAATATTAAGTATGAAGTTAAGTTATAGAAGAGCTGGGTTCAGGAAAAGCAAAAGAAAAGATACACAGGCAGAATAGCACAGTGAAGGAACAATGTTATATAGTTTGGTTAGAGTACAGTATATATGTTCTTCCTTTACATAAATTTGCATTATGCAAATTCAACATTACAGAAAGATTCTGAAATGTACATTCCAAAAAAACACCTACATTAACTTATTGTTTTCTGTTCCTCTCTCATTCTGCTACTAGGATGAGAGAACCTCTCCTCTCAACTTGCCTCCTCTCCTCCCTCCCCCCTTCAAAAAAAAAAACCCTTAACAAAAAACAACTAACAACCCTCCAAGTTAAGGCAAAAGATCAGAGGCTGAGACCACCACTGCCTCCAATGAGAGAGGAGACCTCAGCTCCATTCCACCCGTCTTCAGAGAGTACATGCCAGGGTACCACGTGTCTGTCCTCTCCTCTCCCATCTGTGTCCAAGTACAGACCCCATGTGTCTCTCTCCCTACCCTTCTTCCTTTCTGTTCAGATCAGGCCCCCATATGGTTGTCCCCCTCATTCTTTCCCATTCTTTTTCCTTCAGCCTTCCCTTTCCAGTCCCTGTCCAATATGTCCATGAACCTTGTGCTAGCCCCCTTCCTCCCAGGGCAACTCCTCTACTCCTTGGCTATGAGCAACCTGGCATTAAATAAAAACTACTTTACAAGAGGCCCACTTACTTAAAGTGAGAAGTGTCTGTATAGTAGTGTTCAACAACTGAACTCAGCAAACATTAAGTGCAAGATATCAGGCTAAGGAGCATTTCTGTCCTCTAAGAACTTCATATTCTCCTAGGGGGATCTAGTATTTACAGTTAATAAATACAATGTAATTTGAACTAGGAAATAGGAAGATTAAGAGTAATTCTCAGAGGGCAGAGAACCTGAATGGAGACATTTTAAGAGGCAAGAGCACATTTCACTGGGAGAGAAATATAAGGTAAGGCAAACAAGAGAGTATATTCAGTAAAGTACCAGAATGTAGAAGGACAAAAATGCCAAGCTTAAGCATCAGGAATTGGACAAGCAGCATGGACCACAGGCAACATTGTTGGATTTAGAGATAGAGATAGTGTTCAGTTTGGAGAAACCAAGGGTCATTCAAAGGAAAATGTCCGGAGGATAGAGGTCTGAAGCTCAGGGGATTGATCTGAGCTAAAGATAGAAAATTTCAGGTTCATTTGTGAAGATGTAATAGTTGAATAAAGTGGAATTAGACTATAACATGAAAAGAGAAAAGAGCTGAATACCATACCATGAAGAACAACATTAAGAGGCTGACAAGAAGTAGAAAAGACTATGATTTTATCTGCCAAGGAATACAAGTATTTAAAAACAAATACAATGCTGAAATTTAAATAGATCATATAGAACTATTTCTCCTCTATAATTTTCTAATTAAGCAATGTGAACATAAAAAATTTCAACCAATTACCCTAGTTATTTATTCAGAAAAGCCTGAAGATTCGCATTTAGCTTTCTCCCCCCTTCCCCCGCCCCCCCAGTTTGCCCTCTAGGCTAAATATTTAAGAAATTCCTGTCAGATTTTTATTAAAGTTCCAAACATGCATTCGGTTAGTTTTTAACCTCTACCTGAATTTTTCAGGTAGTTTTTACTTCTAATTTCTCTACCTAGATTTTTCCAGACAACTAAGATTTTCAGCCTCCACACTACAATTAAAAAAAAAAAAAGCCAGCCTATGCAGATTGCTTTTGCGTTTCTTAAAAGAGATCATAAAAATCAAAACTAAAAGACACTTGGAATATCGGTTTTTCACTATGCTAAGGGGGTTCTTAAAATATTTATGTCATGCTTTGGCATTCTGATATAGTCTTAATACCACTGTAGTTTTTCGTTTATGTTCGTAGAAGGAAAAGCTACATTTCAATTAGAAACTGATAAAAATGGGTTTTTTTTGGTTTGTTTTTCCAAAAAAAATTCAAAGAGTCTTTGAAATCTATTCATGGGCATCTTTCAGGATCCTTAGAATCCTTGTTCTATATGTTATGCAAAAAGACAAGGGAACCTCCAAATCAACTTTGGCAGCAGCAAGCCCGCCCGTCCCGACTCTCGGCAGGACGGCCCCCGCGCAGGATTAGGTTCAGTGGCCCGTGGCCTCTTCTAAGGCAAACCGGGAGCTGAACTGGCGGCAGAAGCCTCGTCTACCATCCCCGAGGGTGGCCTAGTCTTGCCTAGTCCGGTAGCCGCACCAAAGTCGTTGGACCGCGACCCTGGAGCAACCGGAGGCGGGTAGGCAGCGGCCGGGTCCGGGGCCCTCTGTCCCCGGCTCGGGGTCAGGCCCCAGAGTCCGCCGTGCTCAGTTTCTTCAGCCCGGCCTGCCGAGCTAGCCCCAGGAGAGGCCAACCTGAGATCGAGAAAAGGTCGGACGTCCGGAGCCTGGACAGTGACCGTGTAACGAACTCACCAGAGCCGGCCGAGCCCGCTGCAGCTCAAAGCCCTTCAAGCCTCCCCGGCCGCCGATGCCCCCTCGGAACACGAGACCGGGACGACGTCGACGTCGCCACGCCGGGGTTGGATTGGGCAGGGGGTGGAGCGAGAGGAAGGAGGGGGAGGAGACACGACTTGCTCCGAGTCCTCGCGTGCCGAGGGATCTTGTTTCCTTGGGAAGGTGAATCCGCTGAGCTCTTGGGAATCCTACGGAAGCTGCGGAGGGCAGCGTATGTTCTGGACGAGAGAATGGAACCTTTATGGAATCGCATTAAATTTTGCGGTGGACGGAGCTGTGTTTTTTTTTCCCCCACAGTCAAGTTATCTAGCCTACTTTTCTCCCTTCCCACTCCTCTTCTTGTTCTCTTTTGTCCGGCCAAACTGGACCAGGCTGGAACTTGACAGTCCATTTTCAGCGTCCGTGCTTTTGCTCAGGCCCTTGTTAATTCCCATATTTGGAACACAGTTAAGGAGTAAGAGGAAAGAGGACGAAAGGAAACTATGTACATATACACAATAAACAAGATAATTTGAAGCTGTCTAAAAGTTGAATGCAGTGTTTTGAGAGGTTTTGGGATCCCTAACATTGAGGGCTTTTCATTCAATACTTGCCAAGGATATTGTTGCAGTATTCTATTAATATAAATTAGATTCTTAGAATCCTTCAAAACTTAGCTCAAGCCTCACTTTGCACATGAAGCCTTTCCCTATCCCACTTTTAGACCGCTTTTATAGATACGAAATTGATGCAGATGTGGTCCCTTTAAGAATTGATTTATTCTTTCCGATGCCCAACCCCTCCTAGTTGATGCATTATCAATCCAGGAGCTTTTGATAAACAAATCCTGGTCCTTTTGAATTCCAATAGAAAATCCAGGCCTGTCCCAGCTCCACTCGGGTGGGAGCCCACTTGGAACTCCACCCACAGGCCCCTCTAGCTAAATCTCTCATTATAAAAAAGCCAAACTAAAATCCTCTCTTTGCAAAGGTTTCAAACATGCCAGCCTTATGCCTGCCATGCCAGGGATCTCTGTCCACCGAAATCCTGTTTCCGGTGCCCTTCTTACCTCTATCTTCACATATTTCCTTAACTATACTTTAACCTTACTTCCAAACCCCATAATAAACCTCTTTTATCAATCTAGTTTTTCTGGCCAATAAATTCCTTTATTGGGTATTCTCCTTGGGCTATTAGGCCTCATTTAATTCTGTATCCTTGCACTGAATCCAAAGCGGCTGTAGGGAAGCTCTATTTGACTCCCTATACCCTGAACCTGCCACTAGACCTTAATTAAACCCTAATTTCATTTAGATACCCCATATCTAGACCTCATCAAAATGTTTTCCTTTTCTAAATATTTCTTTTCTTGTCACTCAAAGTTGAAACGAGTTTAAAATTATCAGCCTTTTCTTTTCTTCTAAATTCTTTGTCTATTTATACTGCTAATATCTTGCCAAATTATAAGCCACCAATAAGACTGTAAAATAAATCAGGATGTTGGAATGCCCTTCCTTTTCTGCTCTGTTTATATAAAGCCTACACTGCCTTCAAATATTCACTTCAAGACCAACTTCTTCCAAGAAGTCTTCCAAGATAACCTAGCCATTACTCTCATTTCTTCTCTCCTTTCAAGCCATATAACTCCCTCCCCTTTGGTAAGGACTTCCCCTCCAATTTTTTAAAGAGATTATTTCCAAATTAGCTCTATCAAAAAATGTTTGTCTTTTTCTGTATCTTGATTCCATCATCTGTCAGGAGATGAGTAGTATGTTTTGTCATCAATCTATGTAATCCTAGTTGGTCCTTGCATTAATTGGCATTCTTAAATCTTTTCAAAGTTATTGTACAAATTTTTCTGATTTTATTCACTTCACTTTTCATCAGTTCTACAGATGTTTCCAGTTAAATCTGAAATTATATCCCTCATCATTGCTTACTTTTATGAATAAAAAAGTTGAGAGAGTTTCTTGGTAATTAACAATCAATTTATTGCTTAGACTAGCTAATCAATAAATTGATAGCTAGTGGATAACCAAAAGTCCCCAGTGGAGACACTGAATGCTTTTTACCTTTGTAAAAGCGAATGATCATAAAAAGTGAAAATCAATCCTAATTAATGAATATTTAATGAAGTTATAGGATAGGAATATTCAACTCCTACTGAGAACTTGATCGAGAAATTTAGTGGCTTTCAGCAATCTAGACGGGAGAATCCATTTCCTTCTAATGGAAAGAATAAAGACTTGCTAGTTAGGTGGATCTGGACCAAGAGCATATCAGTTAGCTCTGTCCTTCAGAGACAGATTGACCTTCTATAAAGGCTAGGTTCTAAATTTTAAAAAGTAAAAGTCTGGGTCCCAATTTAATAATTACTAATATAACAGCAAAATAATTTGTCTTTATAGTACATTAGTATTTATATTCATTTACCATAATTTGTTCAACCATTTCTAATTTATTGAATACCCCCTTAGTTTCAAATTCTTTGCCACTCCAAAAAGTGGCTACTGCCATATTTTGTACATATGAGTTCTTTTAGTATTCTTTGATTTCTTCAGGAATGTAGGCCTAGATTAGGGGGATATATATGCATAGTTTAAAGATTTTTGAAACCTAGTTCCAAATTGCTTCCCAGAATGGCTCTATCAATAGTGCATTAGTGGGATATCTACATTTAACAAAGAGATGCAGCAGGGGTTAGAATATCTCTGCAAATGGACTAATAGGGGCCATCCCAGAGTGTCCCTAGGAAACTTTTGGGAACTCTAGAGACAAGTATGACAATGCTAAAGATTCCATGCTATGAGATGAAGCAATCTCCTTGCCTACTGAGCAGGAAAAGCACAAGGCTTAGTGGATCTTTAAATGGGAATAACTTGCCATCTACTTTCTTTTCTTCTTGTCCTTCCAGGAGTAGGGGCCACAGAAGTCCTGAATAGATATCATCTCATCTTGTTCAGGAGCCTGAGACTGGATCTTGACAGCCTACTTCTTCTGCTTTATGTTTCTTTCCTAAGTATAGGTGACCAAATAGGAATACCAAGATGGGTGTGTCCTATTTTGGAGGCTGCTTTGTGAGTTTCCTATGAAGTGCTAGCGCACACTACCTGAGTTAGCACCTATAGGCCCATTCCTTGCACGCTTCAATTCCTATTATATATACATGTATTGTCAATCCAGTGAAACCTATCCCTCAAAATGTAAAGGAGTCCAAGCTGGGTTGAAAGCAGAAAAATTTTATTAGGAGGAAAATCAGACACTAGTGCTAAGGCTTTCAGGACAAGGTATAGGGAATGCCCAGGAAAGGAACTACAAAGGGAATTTCAGTTAAAGCTTGGGGAAAGGAATGGACAATCTTTCCTGAGAACAGATAGACATAGAAACAGGATTTTTTGCAGGAATAGGTGACCACAAGGCTGGTTTAGGATAGGTTTGATTGGGTTTTTTTTGGAGGGAGGGGTAAGAAGTGGGAGCCACAGCTTAGCAATATCAGCCAGCAAACATCAATAAAAGTATCTGGGAGTGAATAAGACTGTGATTTACTGCAGACTCCTAATTGGCTCTTTTCAGCATTATTCTGTGGCTTACTCAGTATTTAATGTGCACCTGCCTGGTAAGGTTAACTCACAGAAAACAAGACATTAATTTCAGCAGTATTTCCATAACAGAGAGAGAGAATATATTATATACTATATATCTAGTCTGTAGAATGAAATATTGATTAGTTTATATCTCAGGATTAAAAACTACAAGTTAGCACCTTAAGTTATAAAATTCTAAGAAGTAAAACCATATTCTTATGCGTGTAAGAAAAAGTAGAACTACAGATATCATCCATTATAGAAAATATAATAGTAATTAAATCAGTTAGCAGCATTTATTAAGTATTTAATACTTCCAGGCACTAAGCTAAGTCCTGGAGACACACACAAAAAAAATGATTCTTGTCTTCACGTAAAACCCATTCTAATGGGGGAGAAAATGTATAAATTTCAAAGTACATGGAAAATATATACAGAATATATTAAGGTAATATTTGAAAAGGGCATTAGTAATTGGAGGGAGATGGGGCAGAGACCAGCAAGGTCCTTCTGTAGAAAGTGGGATTTGACTGACTCTTAAAGGAAGTCAGGGAAAGTAAAAGGCAAAGATGATGAGATGGAGGAGATAGAATATCATTTTCAAACATTGCAAATGGGCTACTGAAACTGGAACACAGTGCATGAAGGGGAGTATGGTAGAAGGCTAAAAAGGTTAGGAAGGGGCCATGTGATAAAGAGGTTTAAACACTGAACAGGTGAGTTTATATTTAATCCTTCAAGTGACAAGGAACAACTAAAGTTC
This sequence comes from Antechinus flavipes, assembly GCF_016432865.1. Classification (NCBI taxonomy): domain Eukaryota; kingdom Metazoa; phylum Chordata; class Mammalia; order Dasyuromorphia; family Dasyuridae; genus Antechinus; species Antechinus flavipes. The sequence goes on from NC_067401.1 coordinate 274,948,883, forward strand.
TTTGAGCAAGGAGCTGTCATAGTCAGGCCTAAAAATATCACTTTGGCACTTGAGTGAAAGATGTATTTGAGTGGAGAGAAACAAGGCAAGAACAGTTAGAAGGCTATTGAAATAGTGAGACATTACCAGGGTTTGAACTAGGATTGTGCCTGCATGACTGGAGAGACTACATGACACCAGAGATGCTATGGAGGGCCAGTTTTGGGATTGTCAGCCAAGTGAGAATGAGGAACTTGAGATTGACAATGAGATTTTGGGCTTGGGGTGGAAGGGTAGTGATGTTGTCGATAGTAACAGAGAAGTTTAGAAAGGTGGTTTGGGGGGAAAGATAAGTTCTGTTTTGGACATGTGGAGTTTAAGATGCCAATAAGACAGGTTAAGACACCTAGGGGACAGTTAGGAATGTATGACTGTAGCTCAGAAGAGAGACTAGAGCTATCTATAAACCTGGGGATCATCTGCATGGCCTTTATAGTTAAACTAACAGGAGCTGGTGAGTTCAAGTATTGAGTGAAAAGAAATGGAGGTCCAGGGCACAAGCTTGAGTTAAAGGCTGTGACATGATGAGGAATCAACAAAGGAGACCAAGAATGAGTGATTGGACAGATAGGAGTAATAAGAGAGCAGTCATTAAAAACTTAGAAGTGAATATCTAGAAAGAGAAAGTAATCAACAGTGTCAGATGCTATAGAAAGGTCATGAAAGATCAGGGTTAAAAAAAAAAGGTCAATAAAATTAAATATTTGTTAACTCTAAAACAACTGTAGAGTGCTATGTGTCAGTTATTACTTTGAGGGTTTTTTTTTGATGGGGTCTTAAATACGTTTGAATGTATGATGGATGTATTTACCTATGACAGTGATGGTCCAGAGAATCCTGGGGGTGTCTGAAACCCTTTCAGAGGGTCTATAAATTCAAATTTAATTTTTTCTAATATAGTAAATATCTATAACTATAACACATATAAACAAAAACTCTTTGGACAGATCAATACATTTTTATAAGTATAAAGAGATGCTGAGAACAAATGTTTGAAAACTACTGATCTATGAGTTATTAATTTTATCATCTATTAAAATGTTCATGGATACTTCCAATAAATCTTAAACACTCTATGCAATGTCTTGAAAATAAACTTCTGCAACTAAACTACATTGCCTTGGAATTCTGTTGATTTTAAAATTAATAAGTTTCTCCTAAATCTTTTTCTAGTCTTTGATGCATTGAGAAACTCTCCATAAGCCCCAAATCACCCAGTATTAAGTGAGTCTCAAAATTTCACAACTGCAGAGGATTGTGGAAGACCAAACTAAAGATTAGAATAGTATATTTTATGAACTCTACTATTAGATTCTTAATCTTCTATAGAATATTTATTGAGTTTGGTTCAAACTGAATCTCTATACTTAAGAGTTATTTTGCAGTTAATTTTGTAATTAGCAGCATATTTAGTTTTTAATACTTTCTTGAAAATAGTTGTGTTTCAGCAACAGCAAGATTATTCCACGATCAACTGTGATAGACTTGGTTCTCCTCAGAGGTTCAATGATCCAAAGCAATCTCAATACATTTTGAATGGAAAACACCATCAACATCCAGAGAGAAAACTATGGAGACTGAATGTAAATCAACACATGCCTTTTTCAGTTTTTTCCTTTTTTTTTTTTTCTTTTCATGTTTTTCCTTTTGGTCTGATTTTTTTCTCACAACATGATTCATATGGAAATATGTAAAAAATGAATATACATGTATAATCTCCCCAAAAATGTATTTTTACATATAACTGAGGATAATAAATGAAAAAATTTTAAAAATTAAAAAGAAAATAGCTGTTTTTTTTCTTAACAAGTTCACCTTTTTACAGGACTTTTGGTTCTGAATTATTTTATGTTGGTGTTATAGTTTATATGATAAGAAGTCCTCAGGATTTCATTTTTCATGATATTTAGGGCCTAGAGAACATTGCTCATGAAGAAATTCCCATGCCTTTCACATGAGCCCATTTCCCAGGGAATTCTATGTCTAGATGTAGAGAAGGTGTATCATAAAGCAAAGATATTGATAGGGAGTCAGAAGCATAGCTACTGTAATGTAGAGAAGACAAACTGGGTAGTTGTGGGACTGAAGAAAAGGAATCAGTCAATAAACTTTATTAAGCACCTATTATGTGCCAAGTACACTGTTAAGCTCTGTGGTAAAGAAAAGAAGCAAAAGACAATCCCCAACAATCAAGGAGCTCATAATCTAAGGAGGAGACAACCAGCCAACAAATATGTGCAAATAAAATGTGTGTGTGTGTGTGTAATAGGAATTATTAATGAAAAGAGCACAAGTAGTAAAATTTAGAGGAGTTGATAAAGACTATAGAAGATGAAATTCTACTTGGGACTTAAAAGGAAATCAAGGGAGCCAGTAGGCAGAGATATAGAAGGAGAACATTCCAGGCATGGAACTATAGAAAATTCTGGAGCAGAAAAATGGAATGTTTGTTCATGAAACAGCAAGAAGGCCAGTGTCATTGCATCAGAGAGTACCGGGTAAAGAGTAAGCTGTAAAACTGGAATAGTGGGAAAAGGCTGAGTTATCAGGGGCTTTGAATGACAGAACCTTTTGTATTTGATCTGGGAGTCAACAGGAGCCACAGGAATTTATTAAGTGGAATGGAAATGGAGATGACATGGTCAGATCTATACATTAGGAGAATTTCTTTGATGACTGAAAAGTGCAGTCGAGAGAGAGACTTCCCACAGACTGACTTACCAGCAGGTTAAGCTTGAGGTGATCCTGTTCCAGAGTGATAGTAGTGTCAGAGAAGAGAAGACGGTATATTTGAGACCTATTGCAAATTTTGCTAATGAAAATATTCCTTTATAAAATTTGTTAAATGGCTAAAATGGAATTGGGATGCAGAGCCCTAAAATTGGGGAGACAATAGGTGGAGGCTTTCAGGTGCTAGAGATCCCTGCAAAGGGTGTTAAAATATAATAAGCCTGATCTTCAGGCAATTGGGGCCAAAATAACATATAACAAAAGGAAAAAGACTATAATTAAATGTGAGATCACCAAAAGCACATGGATAATGGTGGTGGCTTCATCTGATTGTTGAGAACAATAGTGGTGGAATGTCTATTCTGTGTCTTCAATTTAGCAATCTCACTCAGCCTAAACCCCAGTACTTTTTCTCTTTCTTTTTTTTTTTTAAAGTCAGTCTTGACTTCATCATCTAAAAAAAGAAATCAATTTCTCTTAAGATATCATTCAAACTGAGTCCATGTGTGTATGTCCATGAGGGTAGAATAGGATTAAAAAACAAATAAATGGTAGAGTTGGAGGCAAGCAGGAGATTGTCATTCTAATTGCTGTGATTACCAGTCTGGAACACAAGACAAACAAGAGCTTTATATTGATAGATAATATTATAATTCAGCTAAACAAGAGAAAAGTTAAAATAATCTGGATGGAAAAAGGAACCCAGGCACAAAATTGGATTAACAGTAATCTGGTGGATGGAGGTTAAAGAATTGGCATTCATTCCCTTAGAATTATGTAGACCATCTGCATCAGGAGTATGGACTAGGGCAACTGCTTTCCTTTTGTGACCTTAAGGCAGGCTCAGGGAAAAAGTCCCAGACTCCACCCAGAATCAGAGTGGAGGTGTTGACAAAGGGAAAGTCACTCCTTTGGGTATCTGCAGAGAGAAGCTGGGGAAATCATTATTCTACCCATAGGTGGGTGAGGTTCTGAGAGAGAGTTGTTAATAACAGCTCCATATTATAATTAGAGATACATTTACAATTCAGTAGTTACTGATTAGACATATTTTTGTGCATTTTTTATAATATTAATGAGATTGTGTTTTTAAAAATTCTTTAGTTAATATAGTTTTTTTTTGGTCTAGGTTGCCTTAATCAAATCAAGTATTTTAAATTCTTTAACCAGTCTTGCAATAAATCTAAATCTTTAGATTTAAAATCAGAATCAAAATATTAGAAGCTGCAGCTGTATACCAGCATTGTAGGTAACTAGTGTTATTGTTGTTTGTATACATATTACCCAGCAGTAAATCTAAAACCCATGGATGGAGTGGAGTGATATCATTTGAGAATAAAAGATCCCAAGGTGTGTGATGAAATCTGAGAGCAAAGTTGAAGCAAACTGAGATGAATTTCAGAGAGTGCAGCCAAACTTCAGGTAATTCATAAATTATTTAATCTTTAAAATGTATAACTGGACATAAAACTAGTAAATAAAATGTATAATTATTGATGCTGCAATACAGAAATTAAAATATTAGCAAGACAGAGATTTTAGAAAAAACTACATACATTAATAAATGTTAGGAAGAATTTTAAAATAAACAAAGAAATAGTAAACTTTATTAAAATTTACTAGGTTCTAACTTTATTATAGGATAAAGAAGAAAAATTCTCCTAAATTCATAGCAACTTATTTCCAAAACATGAATTATTTTTGTCATTCTTCCAGGAGCTTTGCTTGTTTCTTAATTCTCTCAGTACTACATATAATATATATGATAACTTAATAGATTTGAAGGGTGTGTAATATAAATAGCAAAAACTTGTTCCTTGTTGATTAGATTACATATGCATTTGACTCTTAGCTCTGACAATTTGTAGCAAAGTGATCCTGGTAAAACTGATTCATTTTTCAGAGTCTTCATTACCTCACCTGAAATATAGGTATAATAATATAATTTTGAAAACATTTTCTACTTTAGAGGGTTATCTTAAGGAATGTACTTTGTAAACCTTAAAATATATATGAATAAGTCACTGTCACTCTATTGCACTAAACCAGAGGTGTCAAATATGTGACCCTTGACCTGAACCCAATTAAAATGTAATTTGGAAATATATAATAGGATTTTTAAAAAATACTTTTGAACAAAAATAATATTACATTTTAAAAAAATATTTTATTTTATTTTATTTAATAATAACTTTATATTGACAGAATCCATGCCAGGGTAATTTTTTTACAACATTATCCCTTGCACTCATTTCTGTTCCGATTTTTCCCCTCCCTCCCTCCACCCTCTCCCCTAGATGGCAAGCAGTCCTATATATGTTAGATATGTTGCAGTATATCCTAGATACAATATATGTTTGCAGAACTAAACAGTTCTCTTGTTGCACAGGGAGAATTGGATTCAGAAGGTAAAAATAACCCAGGAAGAAAAACAAAAATGCAGATAGTTCACATTCGTTTCCCAGTGTTCTTTCTTTGGGTGTAGCTGCTTCTGTCCATCATTTATCAATTGAAACTCAGTTATATATGTATATATAATGTATATAAAATATGTCAATATGTGGTCCATGAGGATCTTTATGTATAGATTAATGGCTACATTTTTCTTTGATACTATGTGCCTAGACTATAGGCCTATTATTTGCTATTGATGACCACAGGTTTTATCACAGATATTAATTCTGGATAATTTTACAAATGGAAATTTTTTCCTCTTTCTTAGATATTTTCCGGACATGGAATTAACAATGGTTTAGCTATGGTGGGTCAAAGAGTCCTCACTATTTAGTTTCCTTTTATATATTATTCCAAATTGATTTCCAGAATGGTTGATGAACCTGGAATTCACAGTGAGATTTTAAGGAATCTGTGAACTAAATGAAGAAAACGACACTATTTACACATAACATGTTTCCTTTGTGATCCTGTGTATTTATTTTATTCCTCCCAAAATCATCGTATTGAGATAGGACCATAGGTTTCTTTCAAAGATTCTCTATCACCAAAGGGGGAGGGGGGAAAGCTTAAGAACCCTTTCTTGATATCATGAGAGGTAGAAGGGATTTTTGAAATAACCTAATTTAGTCCCCTTATTATACAACTATGGAATCTGAGAACTAAAAAATGCTATAAATTCTTATGGGTAGCAAATAACAGAGATCTTTTACTTCAGGTTTTCTTGACATTTTATGCATAGACTTTGGAGCCATTCCCCAACTAACATACTGGATTCCCTAGGCAAGGTTATCTGAGTCTCAAAATACTCTGGGTCTATACTTTAATTCATATCCCAGGCAGATAAGTCCCCAGAAATGTGTTCTCCTTTACTAATCTGCCGGAGTATATGATTAGGTCATTGGAATGGCTTATAATGAAGTATTACAAAGTAAAGAAAGTAGCACTAAAGCATCTCCCTCCAAAAGCTAGGGTATATTCTTTTAAAAATATGTTATCATTGGGAAGAATAAACATACTCAGAGTATATATGTTAAATGTGTACCCATAGAAGACCTAACTTATAAAGAACATATGTGGCCAAAAAAAAAAAAAACAAAAAACAAAAACCCAAACCCCACAACATAGAGAAGAGCAAATCTTCCACATTGCACATGGTCCCAATTCTACAGTTTTGTCAATCTCTTCTGATTATAACATTATGCTGATTTCACTGGATTTGCTCCATATTATCTCAGCATAATATATAGAACTTTAGGGCTGAGAGATTACTAAATTGTTTAAGGAGGGGTAAATAGGTTTAGATCAGAAACTAAGCATGTTAATGTTCCCATGGGAGCCTGTGAGTGGCTCTGTATTTTCATCCTAGGTGACATAGGGAGACTTGTTTTGGGGTCTTTTTTAAAGCAACTGAACCAATTATTCATAATTTCAGCAAATTTAAAGGATATAAAATAAGTCTACAAAAAAAAAATCAGCCTCATTATCTCTTATTACCCACAAAATAGAGCAAGAAGTGATAAAAAACAAATTACATTCAAGATAACAACATTTAAGCAAAAGAAAAAGAAGGAAAGAAATAAGCCCTACATTACCAGTTTCTGCAATTATACTACAAAGCAGTATCAAAACTATTTTAAGTCCTCATTAAAAAAAAAAAATTCAAAAGTTGATCAGCAGAATAGATTAGGCACACAAGATCCAGAAGCAAATGAATATGGTAGCAATTTTAAAATTTTTTCAGTGAATAAAAATGTATTTTTTCTTCTTCCCACGTCCAACAAAACCCTTATGTCAATTCAAATTTTCTAACATTTAGACAGTTCTATAGCAAAAAGTACTGTGCTATGCAAAATCAGGCAATAAAACCCACAGCTTATGGGGAAAACAGAATTGGGACAAAATGATCAAAACTTCATTAGGAACCCACACAAAGACAGGAACCTAATAAAAAATAAATAATATATTATAAGTAATAAAAATAAATTAATTAAATAAAGTTTTTAAAAAATAGAGCACTAGCCCTAAAGTCAGGAGGACTGAGTTCAAATATGACCTCAGACACTTAACACTTCCTAACTGTGTGACCCTGGGCAAGTCACTTAACCCCAATTGCCACGGAGAGGGGAAGGTGGGGGAGAAAGGGAAGTTAACAATTTTTTATATGTTAAATGATTAAGAAATACATAAATATAGTAGCATCCATGACCTTGAGCTGCTCCTCAGCCTGTATCAGAGTTCTCAAAAGCTTCCTGTTTGGCAAAGTCTTAAGAAAATTGTACTCAACAACAGGTCTTAAGGGTGGTGGCCCCAGGATGGAGGCGATGGCAGTAGGGGGTAGGGCTGAAATGGACCAATCCATAGCTACTACTTGTCAGAAGATATGCAATAAATGTGACAAATTTACAAGTTTGCTTGTAGAAGTATTAGAAACACTGCAGCTATTATTTTTCTGGTTATAGTCACTTCTCATCATTTCATGCAAGTTTTCCCAAGTTTCTCTAAAACAATTCCTTGTATCATTTCTTAAGAGCACAATGGTATTTCATTACATTCATATAGTATTTCTTTAATTATTCCTCACTTGACAAGCACTCCCTTAGTTTCTAGTTTTTTGCAACCATAAAAAGAGCAATTACAACACAATGTTCAAAAACAAAACAAAACACAAGAACCCTAAATATAGGGGTAAAGACTCACTATTTTTTTTTAATGCTGGGAAAAATGGAAATTAGTTTGATAGAAATTAGGTTAAAACAACACCTGACATCATATAGTACAATAATCTCCCAATGGATTCATATAATTGGAGATAGTCAAATAAAAGAAAGAGCAGAGAGCAGAGAGAGACTTTTCATCACCCTGGAAAGGAAACGAGTTCCTGACCAAATAAAGATTAAGGAAAATCACAGGAAATAAAATAGATAACTTTAAATACATAAATAGAAAAAGTTTATGCATAAATCAAGTTAATGCAAACAAATTTAGAAGTGAAACAATTAAATAGGAAAATATCTCTTCAGCAAGCTTCTTTGGAAAGGTTGCTATAGTCATAATATAGATATAGGAAATTTATTCAAATATATAAAAACAAAAACCATTCTCCAGTTGATAAATGGTCAAAGGATAGGCACAGGTAAGTGTTCAAGGGGAGGAAACTATCAACAATCAGGCCAAAAAAAAGTATCCAAAAGGAGAATTTGTAGTTCCATATGATGTACAAACCCTTTTCTGTTCTTTGCATATGGAAATGCTCATGTCAATTTTTTAATGCAAGTAAAAAATAATAAAATCATACTAATTTTGGAGTCCCCAAGACCTGGGTTTAAATGCCATCTCTTTGCTTCCCATCCTACTTAGGCAAAGCACTCAACCATTCAGGGCCTCAGTTTCCTGATCTGTGGAACGAGAAGAAGGTTGGATTAGGTGATCTCTGAGAATACTTTCGGCTCTAGCTCGTTGAACCTATGCTACTGGGGGCAGGGGAAGGCAAGGATCGATGAAATAACTAGGAAGATGCCTACTCTCGCCCTAGGACAGGGCCTGGGTAGGGAGGGCACTGGGCGGAAAGCGCGGAGTGGAGAAAGAGGGTGGGGATGAAGCCGTGGCACCGCCTCTTAAAGCGGAGGCTAAGCCGGGCCGGCTTAGGCGGAGATCGCCGGCTGGAGCGGCGAGGGTTAGATAAACTCACTCCGGGCGGAAAAGACCTACCGAGCCGGGCAGAAGGTGCGGGGAAGTGGGTGTGCACCTCGTGGAGGAGCCGGGCCGTGGCCATGTCCTCGAGGGCGCTGTGGCTGTTACGGAGCGCGGCCAGGGCTGGCCAAAGCTCGGGGGGTTGGCGAACCCACGCTCGCGGTTCTCTGGCGCCAGGGACAGCCCCCCGGTCGGCTGCCGCCTGGAGGGGTGAGTATCCGATTCACGCTTTCCTTCGGGATGTGAGAGCTGGTGACCGGAGGATGGACCCACCAACTCTAGAACCGGGGGAGGCCGTTGGATTGGCTTCCAAAGCAGGAAGAAACCCAGAGCTTGCTACCTTCCCCCAGCCAAGTGGGCGGAATCCCCGGCTTCGGGGGTCGCTCCGGAGATGTGCACCGGGGAGAGTGGAAGAGGGTAAATAAAATGCTGAGGCCTCAGTTTGTCCTTGGTGCACAGAGGGTAAATCCTGGGCACCGAAGAAATTACTTTCGCCACTGCCTCTACTAGGGGGAGGAGGAAGGCGGGATCATGGTCGCAGTTTTGGCCTTAATTCAGAACGAAGTGACTCCCTCTTCTCTGTCTTACATTAGAGACTGATAACGGCACTGCAAGGTTTTAGCCACATTCTACCTCTCCAGTTTAAGATGGGTGGTTACAGGCCGAGTCTGTCTCGTCGTTGTCACTTTTGGTTGATTTGGACTTTGGTTCTCCCTTTGTAAATAAAGCAAAACTTGCATATCCTTTTTTCAACGTTGCCAAGAGCACTGCTACATCAGTCTCTAAAGACCTTATGGGTTTGTAACGATTGTTTATGGGATCATAGATGTAGAGTTAGAAAAACCATCTGGACAAGCCTCTTTCCTTTTACAGATGAGACCCTGAGAAACTAAGGTGAAGCGTCTGAGTTCATGTAACTAGTAAGCAGCAGGGCTGGGAGAGGGAGCCTACATTCTCCTATCCCACATCTGGCACTTTTCTAAGCCAGCGCAGTGGTGGATTGCATACTGAAGCTGCCAGCCAGAATCTTTAAAATTTTACCTGACTTGTCAGAAATTTCTTAAGTTTGTGCTTTGAGAAAGCAGTTTTTCACATATTCCCTTGCAAATACCAGTTGTTTAAGATGGGGGGTGAGGGGAGAAGAGGTTTTTTTTTTTTTTTTTTTTTTTTTTTTTTTTTTTGAGGTGAAAAGGGAAGGAAATTTTTGTTATTTTAAAGGCTTAGGTCAATAAATCAAACTATACTAAAAAGACAAGTCAAGTCTGATCTGTTTTTTTTTTTTTTAATCAAAATAATTAACAAAAGAATCCCATCTTCCAGGCCTAGAATTTGGAACTTTGTCCCTGCCTTTTAGATTGTTCTCTTAAAAATTCAGGTCAAGGCCACCTTCTATATGTGAATCCTTTTCTTTCCTCCTTCCCCCAATTATCTGGTATTTATTTATTTTAGGTATACTTTTATATACTTATCTCTTCTCCCTCTTTCCCACCTGCCCCCCAGGGTAAACTTTGTGAGAACAGGGACCATTTTATTTTGTTTTTGAATTACTAGCGTTTAGGTAGGAAAATAGGAAACAAACATTTGCTAAGGCACTTGCTGTGCTCCATTTTAAATTAGTATCTGATCTGATCCTCACGACAGCACTGGGAGATGGGTGCCATTATTAACTCCATTTTACAATCGAGGACATTGAGGCAGACAAAAGTTAAGTGACTTGCTCTGGGTCACATAACCAGGAGATATATAAGGCTGGATTTGAACTCTGGTCTTCTTGACTCCAGGAAACACAATGTTTAGCACATAGGTGACTAATTTGTATTTGTTGAGTGATCAGTTATACTACCCTGGAGACAACAAGGTGATTAAGAAATGACCTAGGAATCAAAAAAGATTGGGTTCATGGCTCACTTCTGATACACATTGACTCTACAATTTTTTAAGTTGCAGAGCAGATGCTAATTTGCATAGAGGAGTGGGAGGCATTCTTCATTAGAGTTCCCTAAGTATCAATGAAATATACCATATCTGTTCTGAAAAGAAAATACCATCATTCTATTAGAGCTCCTAAAGCTTTTTAGATATATAATTATTTTTTCTTTATAATAATGCCAGCGAGGGGGCAAAGTGGATAGAGTTGTGGGCTTGGAGTCAGTAAAACCTGAGTTTAAATTTGGTTTCATATATTTTCCATATAGGTGATCTGCGTAAGTCATTTAATCTCTGCTAGCCTCAGTTTCCTCAACTGCAAAATGGGGACAATAGTAGTACCTACCTCCCAAGATTGTTGTGAGGATCAAATGAGATAACCTTTGTAAAACACTTAACCTATTACATAGTAAATGTTATATAAACATTAGCTATTATATTGAAATAGTACAAATAAATTTTGCAACATTATTCAATTTTAAAAAGACTAATATTAATAGAAGACAACAGATATCAGCAAATGTGAATACTTAAACTTCATGAGTCCCATTGATTTGTTCAGGTAGCTTTTACAGATCAAAACATAATCAGCATCTTGCTTGAATAACATGATGAAAAATTTTTTAGAAGAATGTTATCTTCCACTTGAACTTTGTAACTTAAAAACTTAACTGTGACAAGTGTAGATTCAGCAAGGTTGGTTCTTTATAATGATTTGTAAGAAATTATAGAATAATTTTAATGAAAAAGAATCTTCCTAACAAAAATAAATATACACTATCCAATTTCAATTCTAGTAGGGAAAAAGCCAGGTTGGGGTCTGGAGTTTAGAAAACTGCATTAGATTCTTGTACTTCATTTTGGCTCACAATCACAAATCAAGGACAATATCATATCTTTTAATTTTTCAAATCACTTTGTAAGGCAAATATTTCTAGAGAACATTATAGAGGTTATAATTCTGAATTAAATCATGAACACAACTTTACAATTAAAAGCAAAAGTTGAGAAATTATAATCCAACATTTGTTGTCCTATTGTCTAATTCTCACCATGCATAGGATCTCTCATCTGGAAGAAGGATTTTGGGACTTGATCACTTGTCCTGATACTTTCCCCACTAGAACCTAAGTGCTATTTGGCAATACTTTTGAATAATTTGAACAATACCATGTTCATTGAATATGAAATGAACCCTTTTTTGTGTGTTGTATGCCATTTGAATGTGAGTTATCTCAGTTTTATTTTTGTTTACCCAATGCTTGGCACATAATAAGCAGTTGATGCTTTTCCATTCTACTCCCCAGCTTTCACCTTCTGAGTCATCAAATAACAAGAATAATTTGGCCATCAAGGCAAATTGTCCTGTGGAAGCATTTGCTTAGTGCACTTTTTTTTTTTTTTTTAGTCACGAGAGCCCTCTTTATAGAAAGGTAAAACATTTAAGATTAGAAACACATTTCTGAAAGAGGCCAATCAGCTTTTCAGTGCTATAGTTGACAAATGGACCCTTTGATAAGAAATGTCATTGCTAGAAAATCACAATAGGTTTCTTTTCCCACTTGATAGAATTTTATTTTTTCTAATTATATGTAAATATAGTTTTCAGCATTTATTTTTACAAGATTTTAATTTCCATTTTTTCCTCCATCTTTTCTTTTCCTCCCCTTCCCAAGACAACAAGCAATATGATAAAGATTATACATGTATTCATTGATCTCGTGATGAAGAGAGCCATCTACACCTCAGAGGATTTGGGGAACTAAGTGTGGAACATAACATTCTCACTTTTTGTTGTTAGTTTGCATTTTGTTTTCTTATTCATTTTCTTTGATTTTTGATCTGATCTTTCTTATGCAGCAAGATAATTGTACAAATATGTTTACATATATTAGATTTAAACATGTAAACATTTTAACATGTAAAAAAGGTTATACATGTTATATTAAACATATTTTCATATTAGTCATGTTGTGAAAGAAGAATCAGAACCAAAGGTAAAAACTATGAGGAAAAAAAAAAGTGAAAATAGTATCTTTGAATCTGCATTCAGACTTCATAGTTTTTTCCCTGCATGTGGATAACAGATCACAATAGTTTTAAATCTTAGTTGTTTCCAAAACTAACTGCTCTCAGAATGACTTCTAAAACTTCATTTGCATTCAACTATATAATACTGAAAGGGATTAGAGGGGTGGAAGCATACTTAAAAATAGAACCATAAATTTAAAAAAGGAACTTAATAAATGATATCCACCTCCATTATGTACAGGTTGTCAAGAGGATCAGATGCGATAGTGACACATAATTAACCAACAAACTTGTTTTATTTTTGCTTTGGAATGATGATTTCATTAGTGGGTAGAAATCTAAATTTAGATAAATTTTAAGACTTGGTTCTTAGTTCCTAGATAATAAAAATTAGTCCTCAATTTATCTTCCTGTTTGAGGCTAATAATCCCTTTTTAGTTTAGTTTCCATATTAAAATGAAATGAGACTTATTCAATAAAGATATAGATCAAAGATGCTACAAGATGATTCAGCTGAATGACGCTCCCCTTTCCTGTAGCTTTTCAGTTGATCTTCATTTAAGTCACAGGGAGGCTATATAGAGTTCCTCATGGTTTTTTTGTATTCAAGCCACCAGGAAGTGATATCAATCGATATTGAGCCAATCAGCAATCTTGAAAAGTTTCAGTATTTTAAAAACCAACCTAATTTACATGGATGTAAGGTTAGGATATTTCTCTTACCATATTTTAAGGTGTAAAGATTTAGTCTTGTAGTTTAGAAGAAAAGTGGATTAGATGTTGGAAGGGCTGTCCTATAGATTTTAGGGGCCTAATTTTGAGGAGGTAGAGAATTTACCTTTTTGAAAGTGGTGACTTCATTCTGACAGAATTATGCTTGGAGAATGAATTAAGGTAAAACTTTGACAAGATTGTGGGGGCCTGTCCCACAGAACTGGATCCTGACAGTGAGAGCTTTTAGCATTTCTTTTAAGTTTTGAGGATTTGGCTTAGATATTTGAAAGTAGATGCAGATGAGGAAATAGCATGGAACTGTAAATTTGCATGAAGTAACTTGTGAAATTATCCATAGAGATCTGTGAATAGTATCATATTTATTATGGACACTTATAACTGATCCCAAAGCCTCACATTAGGATTTATTATTTATTTATTTTGTATAATGGTTAAAGAATTGACCTCAAGAGCCAGGAAAAATTTGGTACAAGTCCTGTCTCTGTTATCCACTGCCTTATGGATGGACAGGTTGGCCTTAGGCAAAGTTCTAAGATTATAAATTAAGGACAAGTTTCTGATCTGCCTCAATTCAAACAATTTCTTCAATGGAAATACCTTACACTTAAGAATTTATTGATCTGAGATACAAATCTAATCAAAGACTTTTTATAGATAACTGTTTCACTTTACATTGTCTATTATAAGGAATTCTTTCCCCTTTAGTTAGCTGAAAAGCCACTCTCTTCTCATAGATTCTCCACAATGTCTACAATTCTGGAATAATTTATATTTTGGGAATTTTTTTAGAATTGAGATCATCAGAGGGAGGCCACCATCTCTTCTGTACTGCTGCTTCTCAGAATATCACCTACAAAGACCTGAAAAAATTGCTGCATTCCAAATCCAAATCCAATTTCTTGATTGATGTTAGAGAGCCATGGGAAATTCTAGAATGTGGACAAATTCCAGGGTCTCTCAATATACCATGTAAGTGTTGCCTTACTTGAAATATAATGTACTTAAGATCAGGGTGTTCCAAAAGTCTTAGTGCAATTTTTAACCTTTAAACTCCACTAAGACTTTGCAGATTTCCTATATGATATTTTCATTGTGAATTATCCTATAATTCATTTTAAATTCTTGAATGTTTTCCTTTAGTGGGCGAAATAGATCAGGCTCTACAAATGAATTCAGAAGACTTTAAAGAGAAGTACAATCAAGATATGCCTTCTAAGTCTGACAGCCTGGTGTTTTGTTGTCTAGGAGGAGTGAGAAGCAAGAAAGCTCTAAATACTGCCTTATCATTGGGTTATGAAAGGTAAGTAGATATTGCAGCAAATCTAACTCTAAAATGTGTAATTCATCATTTCTGATGAATTAATTTTCAACTGGGATTTACATTAGTTTTCCTATAATTATTTTGGCCCATTTATTGGTTCTTGTGATATGAAAAGTCCTTGTGATGATATAGGTGGTAGTTATATGTCATTTCTCTCCCATAATTATTATTGTTTAATAACAATGTGAGTAGTAGTTATTGTTCCATGTCTATTTTCAGTGCTCGACACTATCCTGGAGGTTGGAAAGAATGGGAAAGCTTTGAATATCCAGAGAAGAAAAAATGACATGACAATAAATTTTGAAATCCCAATGAACTGTTTTGAAAATTATTTTACAGGTAAATTATGTTATATAGATCTGAGTGTTCTAGTTCTAATTGTGTAACCTGAGAGAATTCACTTTATCTTCTTTGATTCAACATCTTGGTTTGTAAAATATGAATTATGATATTTTCTTTAATTCCTTGAGGTTGTTATAAAGATCAGCCAAGATAATTTATGAAAGACCTAATGAATTATAGATGTATAGTAGTAAAAGTAATTCCACTTATACATTTTAAGAACTTAAAACAAATATTGTCTTTTTCAAAACTGAACTTGAACTTTTTGAAGAGGAAAAAGGGAGAATTAATAAAGAAGTAAACTTTCTACTTCAGCTTTAAGGCCATTCGTCAAAAAGAGACCAATGTGCAGAGAAAAGGTTTTAACATAATTAGCTAGCTATTCTGAAATGGAAATTTAACATATTAAAAGCAACTCTCATATCCATGACATTTTGTGATAAATTTTTGACTAATAAACTTCTGTATAATGTTTGTGTGCCAATGAGACCTAATTTGGACATGTCCCTTTCATTGCAGCCATTTGGAGATTTAATGGGTTTTCTCCTAAAAAATCAGACAGACTAATAAATGTTTAAAGCAAAAAGCCCTTATTTCTACATTTTTTTTTTTTTTTTATCTCGGGCAAAGGAAGACTTAAAATCAGCTGGGTGGTGCAGAGGGTAGATTCTGGATTTGAGGTCAGGAAGACCTAAGTTCGAATCCAACCTTGAATACTTGCAAATTGTATTTTCATAGCAATTAATTTGACCTGTGTTTGCTTCAGTTTCCTCATCTGCAAAATAATACCACCACCTACTTCCTAGGGATGTTGTTAGTATAAACTGAGATTTGTAAAGTGTTTTGCAAATTTTAAAATGCTATGTAAATGTCAGCCAATATTATTATCTTGAGGTGGGAACAGAGGGTTAGGGATATCAAAGGAAGAACACATGGCAGTAGTATGTCTTCCCTTTCCTTCCACAGGAAGACCTTAATCATAGCACTTGGTGAAGCAGAGATCTATGGGTTTATTGGAAGGGGACAGGTTATTTCTCAACTGCTTGGTTGAGTAACCATCTCATCTCTGTCATCTGATTGTTGAGAGATACTAGGGATTAGCCAGTGAAGCCTCAGCTAGCCAGACACAGAGATTAAAAGTTTTCAGATTTTGAAGATTATAGAAAAGGGTGGGATATTTTGTTTAGAGTAAAAACAACCTGCTTCCAGAGATCTAAGCCCCAAAAGCCAGAATTGTTTTTTAGACTGTAATAGAACTCAGCATGTATTTATTAATCCCGTATTATGTATGAGGCATTCACTGCTCTAGTGCTGAGGATTAAAAAAAAATCCAGTCAGTCAGCCAGGAAACATTTATTTAATGCCTACTTTGTGGCAGGCAATTATGTACTAAACAGTGGGGATACAAAGAAAGGCAAAATACAGTCTCTGCCCTCAAAGAGTTCACAATCTAGGGGGAGAAAACAGCACATAAAAATAAAGTGAAGAGGTTGAAAAAGGAGAGGAAATGATAAAGACCTGATGTGAGCTAGGTAGGATGGAGCTGCAGTGGGCCCCTACCTTAAAAAAAATTAGATTGGGAGGTGCTTTCTGATATCTAACTCTCTTCTCTCTCCAGATGAAGGAAAGGTCAGAGTTAATGCAATCTTGCAGGAAAATGAATTAAAGGAGATAGACGATAATGAAGTCCAAGAGATCAGCCCAGATGGGAAATCCCTTCTCTTGAGAAGATTCTAGTCTGCTAGAGGGTTCTTTTGTAGGTACACAGACAGGTATAATAGAAGGTAGGAAGTAAAAGAAAGCAAAAGAGATATCCAGACATGTGTGTTAGAAACAACTGAGAGAATGAGGGAAGATTACATTGGGGAGTTAAAACTTTGAAAGGAGATAAATATTATGAATGTCAGAAATGAGGAGTCCATTAAAGGTATGTATAGGGTGCAACTTAGAAGGGCATCTGTCAAGTTCAGAAAATATTTAGTAGTCTATTTTGTTTGATATATTGAGTAGATGAGCTAATATGAAATTAGTCTGGTCAGTAAGTTGGAGGAAGGCTAAGAAATTCTAATTTTGTGTTAAGTAATAAGGAGCTACTGAAAGTTTTTGAGCAGGGGACTAATATTGTATGTTTTGGGCAGCTATATGAAGGAAAGATTAGAGTGGGGTGTCTAGAGACAAGAAGAAAATATGTAAACTTAAATAATAATCCAGGTGCCTGATGGTGTGAGCTTGAAACCCCATAAATTTCATTCCATTGCAACTCATCTTCCCCCCCTCCCCAGCAGATTGGCCCTTTCTTACTCTAATTTTTAATGATTCTCTACTAGTTGCTTCCCAGCTGGCAAAATACACAAATATTTCTCCTTCATCTTCTAAAAAAATCTTCATCCTATCATCCTTATTAGTTATTAGTTACCCACTTTATTTCTCCCCATTGTGGCTAAACTCTATGAAAAAGTCCTCTCACTTGTTGCTAAATCTTTTCCACTCTATTTTGATTCATTAGTGCCTTCAATACATTGAAACTACTCTCTACAAAAAGAGAGCTCTCTGAAAAAAAACTAGAAGAGGACAATAAAAATGAAAGTCAAAGGAGAAAAGAGTAATTAGGAAGAGGGAGGTAATCAATGTTGTCAGAAGCTCAGAAAGAACAAGGATGATTGAAAATGATCACTGAGTTTAGTGGTAGGAAATAGTTTTAGTAACATGGTTTTACAGAAGCTAGATTTCAAGGGTTTATAGAGTGACTAGTTGAGAAGTGAAAAGTGAAAAGAAAAAGATAAGAGAATGGTTAGGCTATGTTTAAAGATTGGGAAGGCCAAGGATATTTTTAGGCCATAAGGAAAGAGTTGATTTAGAAGAAGGAAGGAAGAATGTCCTCTGGGAGAAAAGAAGAGTTGGAATCAAAAAGATTAGCTTTAGTAAGAATTGCTTTCTCAGCCTTTGAAAGTTGAATTAAGTAGAACAAATGAAAATATAGAATATAGAAATGTAGACTAGGAGAGTTAAAGGAGCTCACAAATTATACATGTGATTTTTTTCAGCAATATGTACAAATTATAAAAGTTGAGGAGGGAGGGAAATATAAACAACTCTGGAAGTGTGAGGGATTTTTGGACTGGGACAAAACATTTTTCACCTCCTTAAGGAAGTTTCCCAATGGGACAAGGAATCTAGAGCCAATAACCAGTAGATTCACTACAATTCACAGCAGCAAGACAGGTCAGCTGAGTAAAATGTTGCAACTTTGAACTTTCTAGTTACTTGTGTTCACTGACTTGCTTGGGTGCATCTCCATTGGTTAGTCTGTATTCTTCTTTCCCTAACCTCAGCTCTTCATCTCCCTCACCCTTAACTATTCAATGTTTTATTCCAGATTTTCCTGATCCATATTTTAAAATTTTGCTTTCATCAAAACTTATTTTTCATTTCTTTGTATTTTGGCATTCACTGAGTTCTGGCTTCTCTACACTGGTTTATATATTTTAACTTACTATATAAAGTTATATACTTCCTTGGATTCACTAGTGGAGGTGTTAAGAGTTGTAATCCTTCATGTTCCTGCTTGACATTTTCAGATTTCCCTTTTATTTCCAGAATCTCACTCACTCTTAAACTTTGACATGGATTCATCCCAAATTTATCATCTAATCCTTGATATTCCTTCAACTTTTCTAACTTCCTGGTGCCTCAATCTACTCAGTTCCCATGATTTAATCTATATCAGCTACACAGATGATTGTATCATTCATCTTACCATTATTTACAGGTATTCTACTTCCATATTCAGGAACTTTGAATTTCCTTTATTGGCTCATAATCTTAACTTTCCATCTATCTCTCTGCCTTACTTTTCCTAAAACTACCCTTTGTCTTCACTGTGAATTCCAGTCCCCTAGTATTCAATACTTTGTCATACTTTCATCCTGCTCTGGCTATACTCCCCACCCTTGTAAATATTGATTTTTTGGTGAAGTAGTCCAATTCTGAATCCTGGGGTCTCTTATCCTATATCCTATCACCAATCCTCCTTCAACCCAAATTATTTCCTAAGTCTACCTCCTCCAATTCTGTTTATGTACTATTAAATCATTGTTGTCTTCTGTTGGAATCATGAAACATTGTTGATTGAGTCTATTATGAAGTTAAGTTCCCCAGTCTTAATTGGGCACTCCCTATAGCAAGGTAATTCCACTTCTCTCTAATTGATTTTCTTTCTCATTCAAAATAAGACCTGTTTTTTTTCTCTTCAAGCCTCCAATGTCATTTCCTTCCCCTGGTCTCTCTGCAGAGGTCCACACCTCATACTTTGCCCTTCTCACTTTTTTATCTCATATTCCTTAGTCATTAACCAACACTCTCTCTTCTTTCATTCCAGTCTCAGAATCCTGTGACTTCTGCTTGCCAAGACTAACACCTCTTTAAGTACTCTTGATCGTATTTCCTTCTATCTTCTCTAGCATGTAGCCCCAACATTATCCCCATTCTATCTAATCTTTGATCTTTCCCTATCTGTTTTATCAAACTCTGATGCCTAAAACACCCAAATCTCTTCCATTCTTAAAACAAAACAAAACAAAAATAAAACAAAACAACCTTAATCATACTATGCTACTGGCCTTAGCTAAATTGTTTGAAAGAGGTATAAACAGGAGACAGAGCTTCCCCTTCACAATTCCTTTAAATCTAGGAAATGTGACAGACTATATTAAAAATCAAGCTCAAACCCCAAATTCATTAGAGAGACTTGGAAGATGCAGAGGGTCAAAAGTGTGTGGGAGGTCTGGGCTTGAGAGTGTGGTCACAAAGGGAAGGGGGGGGGGCTTACTAATTGTGGTAACAAGAGTTCCTGGTCCAAGCTCCAAAGCAGAGGGGTGAGCTGAAGCTCAAAGCCATAGGAAGGACTGCAGGGAATAGGAGCATTTGTGGGGACAACACTGCTAGGAAGGATGGAGGGAAGTATCCCCAGACAGAGTTCAGAAGACAACAGTATGAAACATCATCTGCAATACCTCAGCACTAGAGCCCCATGCTAACATTAAGTTAACAGCCAAAAAAATACACTGTTTTAAAAAATAAACAAGCAAAAGAGAAAGAACCTGACCATAGATAGCTACTCTGGTGATAGAGAAAATCTGAGTTCAAATTCGGAAAGACAGTGAAGTTAATAGCTACTCTTACTTCAAATTGGTTATAAGCCTAAAAAGAGTTATTGTAAGAGCTTTAAAAGGACCTTAAAAACCAAATAAGAGAGGGGGAAGACAAATTGGGGGGGGGGGGAATAATCAAGAAAATTATGAAAAGAAACTGATTGGGAAAAGATCCATAAACTTACTGAAGAAAATAACTCCTTAAAAATTAGAATTGGGTAAGGATGATCCAATGACTAAATAAGACACCAATAAATAAAAAAACAATCAAAAGAATGAAAAAATAGAGGTTGTGAAACATAAAAAAATTGACCTGGAAAACAAGATTGAGGAGAGACAATATAAGAATTTTTAGACTACTTAGAAAGTAAAATTTAAAAAAAGGCCAGACATTAAATTTCAAGAAATATGAAGGAAAACTGCCACAAAGTTTTAGAACTGGAGGGGTGCGGGGGAGAGTGTAAAATAGAAATAGAAAAACCCTGGCCATTAGCACTTGAAAAAGAGACAAAGATGAAAACTCTTAGGAACATTAAGTTTTGAAGCTCCCAGGTTGAGAAAATACTACAAGTAACAAGAGGAAAAAATTAAATACTATAGAACTACAGTCACAAGATTTAAAACACAAGATTTAGCAGCATCTACATTAAAACACTGAAGGGAATAGAACATATTTTGAAGAGCAAAGGTACTGGATTTGCAATCAAGAAGAACATATCCAGCATATCCTGAATAAAAAAAGGCGGATATTTAGGACTTTCAAGTATTTGTGAGGAAATGACCAGGACTGAACAGAATATTTGACCTACAAGATTCAGGAGAAACTTATAAAAAGGTAAACTTTATATCAAAGTATAAAGGATAGAATAAAGTCAAATTTCTTTTTTGGGAAAATGTTGTTTGTGATTTTTAACACTATTATCATTATTAAGGTAATTTGAAAGAACATACATAGAATCCTTAGAATTGTTGAGTATGATAGGATGATCTTAATAAAATAAAATTGGGTAGGAAGAGATAAAATGGAGCAATTATCTCATACAAATGAGGTGTGAATGTAAGACTTAAAATGGAGGGCAAGAGGGAGTTGAGGGCTGATAATTCTGGAATGTTCTTTTCATCAGAACTGGGTTAAATATAACATATAACATACCTCTACAAGAGTGTAAAAATCTTACAGAGAAATAGAGTGAGGGGATATGATAAGGGAGGTAGGTAGTCTTAGGGGTGCAGATTAGGAAGCAGAGGTCAAAAGTAAATTAGATGTCTAAAGAGGGATAGGGTAAAAAGATTAAATGGGAAAAATGAGATGTAGGGAAATAGACTAGTAATTATAACTGAATGTGAATGGGAAAAACTGCCACAAAATGGAAAATGGATAGCAAAATGGATCAAAACCCAGAATCAAACAATATCTTGTTTACAAGAGACAAAATTTAAAAATGAGAGCTATATCTAGAGTAAAAGTAAAGGGCTGGAACAGAATTTTTTATGCTTCAGCTGAAACAAAATTTAAAAAGCAGAGGTAACAATAACGATTCAAACACATTTAAAGCTAAAGTAGAGCTAATTTAAAAAGACAAATAGGGAAATTAAATTCTGATAAAAGGTACTATAGATAATGAATATCAATACTAAACTTATATGTTCCACATGCTATAGCACCCAGATTTTTGAAAAGTTAAAAGAATTAGAGGTAGAAATAGATAGCAAAACTAAAAGGTTAAAACCTTCAGAACTTAGATAAATCTAACCAAAAAATAAGGAAAAAGTCAAGATGATGATAGAATCTTAGATAAATCAAATATGATAGACATCTGGAGAGAAATGAATAGGAATAAAAAAGAATATATCTTTTTTCATAGAGGTACATCACAACTTTACAAAAATTGACCACATCTTAAGGCATTAAAAATCATATAGTCAAATGCAGAAAAGAAGAAATATTAAATGAATCCTTTTAAGATAATAATGCAATAAAATTATAAAGGGCCATGAAAAAACATTAAAAATTAATTTGAGATGAAATACCTTAATCTTAAAGAATGAGTGGGTCAAAAAATAAATCATAGAAACCAATATTTTTATTAAAGAAAAAGCAGTAAGACAATATATCAAAACTTAGGGGAACCAATTAGTTCCTTTTAAAATCCTTAAGCACAGGTGGCCCTGAAGTCAGGAGGACCTGAGTTCAAATGTGACTGGAATTAAACTCAGGTCCTCTTTAACTTCAGGACCAGTGAGCTATCCACTGCACCATGTAGCTGCTGCCTACAGAAGAAGTTTTTAACAAAATATAACACTCATTCCCAATTAAAAACAAAACAAAACAAAACACTGTACAGCATAGATATAAGTGAATTTTTTCTCAAAATGATAAGCAACAACCTAAAGCCATAAAAACGTATTATTCATAAAGGGGATAAACTGAAAGTCTTCTCAATAAGATTGAGTGTGTGAAACAAGGATGTATATTATCACCAATATTATTCAGTATTGTATTAGAAAATACTAGCAATAACAAAAAATCAGAATTTAAAACTAATACAAAATAGAAAAAAATTACCATGTGCAGAGCAGAATATGAGGATTAAAAAATATAAAACAATTTCCATCTCAAGAAATCCTATATAATAAGTACTACACATTGTGTTCAGAGCTGTCTATCTCTGCTTCCTCATAGGTTTTCTTTTGTTCTCTGCTGTGTACTTTTTACTTTATTCTTTAACATTCTTCTTTCCCCCTCCACTCTCATGAAGGCTGCAATACAGCAGGTATATACACATATATGCATAAATACATATATATACACATTCTTACATATCTAGAATCTTATGCATATACATTAATATACATCTATGTAATGCTGTGCTATGCTTGTTTGCCCTCTGTTTTCTAAAGGTGGATAATATCTTCATAAATCCAAGTCTTTCCATTATTTTCTAAATCTGCCCACTCATAATTTTCTACATCACAGCAATATTCCAACCTTATATTGTCTAGTGATCTTAAATGGTCTTAAATAGTATTGATTAATATGGCTGATATATAGTATAGTTTCCTTAATTTTCTCCTTAATTCTCTTTTAGCTTTAACTTCAACTGAAATCATGATCACTACCCCTGCCAAAAATTATATTCCTGATCTTTACTATTATGTGGGCATAGATCTCTCCTTTCCTATCCTTTCTTACTCCTTTGCTTTTTTTTTGTTGTCCTCCTGTTACTTAACCTACTCTCCCTCAAAGGATCCCTCTTTTATCTTTCCTTCCCCTTTCCTCCCTCTTTATTCTATTGTGGTTAATCTATATACTCTTCTATACCCCTCCTTCCTGAATTTTATTCCCTTCAATTTTAGAAGATTTTTATTCCCTTCTAAATGAGCATGCATATATATATGTGTATGTGTGTGTATAATATATATATCTTTAAAGATCAGATCTCTGATCTGATGTGAGTAGGGTTCTCTATAAAAATCCTTCTCTCATACTCTTTTCCCCCCTCCTCTTACTGCTTTTTGAATTTAAAAGGTTTTTGTAATTGAACTACCAACCCTCCTCTCCCATCTAATTCCTCTACATTCCCTACACAGTTGTGTTTTTTTAAAATCACATAACACTCACCTCTACCACATTCTTTTTTTATTGTCTTTTTTTTTTTTTTTTAGTAAAGCTTTTTATTTTTAAAACATATTCATGGATAATTTTTCAACATTAATTTTTGTAAAACCTTGTGTTCCAATTCCCCCCACCACACCCTCTCTGCTAGATGGAAAGTAATCCAATATATGTTAAACATGGTAAAAAATATATGTTAATTCCAATATATGCATGCATATTTATACAATTATCCTGAGCACAAGAAAAAGCAAATCAAAAAGGAAAAAAATGAGAAAGAAAACAAAATGCAAGCAAACAACAATAGAAAGCGTAAGAATGCTATGTGGTGTGCCACACTCTGTTCCTGTGGTTCTCTCTCTGGGTGTAGATGGCTCTCTTCGTCACTGAACAAGTGGAACTGTTCTGAATCATCTCATTGTTGAAAATAGCCACATCCATCAGATTCATCATCGTATAGTCTTATTGTTGCCTTGTATAAAGATCTGGTTCTGCTCATTTCTTTTAGCATCAATTCATGTAATTTGCTTCAGGCCTCTCTGAAATCATCCTGCTGGTCATTTATTACAGAACAATAATATTCCATAACACTGATATGCATCAATTGATGTGCATCCAATCAGTTTCCAGTTTCTTGCCACTACAAAAAGGCTGCCACAAAATTTTTGTACATGTGGGTCCTTTTCCTTTCTTTAAGATCTCTTTGGGATATAAGCTAAGCAGTAACACTGCTGGATCAAAGGGTATACACAGTTTGATAACCCTTTGGGCACAGTTCCCTATTGTTCTCCAGAATGGTTGGGTCAATTCACAATTCCATCAACAATATATTAGTGTCCCAATTTTCCCACATTCCCAATCTTTATCTTAAACTATCAAATTATTAAAAACAATCTTGGAATTGTTTACATTTACATATATAAGACATAAACTCTTATTAAGTGCCTTTTAATCAGTCTTTGATGTTTACTTTATATTTCTCTTGGATCTTATATGTCAAATTTTCTATTACATTCAGATCTTTTTGCAACAACATCCTGGAAGTCTGGCAATTCATTGAATCTTTTTTTTTTTTTTTTTTTTAAACATTCAGGATCATAATAAACTTTGCTGATATTTTCAATTGCAGCCCCTGTTCTTTTTGCTCTTTTGATAATATAGTGTACCAAGATCTGTGGTCTTTTAAAAACTACTACTTTTTGCAAATGATATGATGATGTACTTGGAAAATCCTAGAAATTCAACTAAAATACTAATCAAAACAAAAATTTCGGCAAAGTAGAGGACATAAAATAAACCCACATAAATTGTCATTTTTATATATCACTGATAAAACCCTGCAAGAAGCAATAGTAGAGAAAACCCCTTTTAGAATAACTGTAGACAGCATAAAATATCTGGAAATAAAATTACCAAAACAAACCCATAAATTACCTGAGCATAATTATGATACACTTTATACAAATAAAGTTAGATTTTAAAAATTGGAGAAATATTCAATGTTTTTGGGTGGACAGAGTCAAAAAAATAAATAATTCTACTTAACCTACTTATTCAATGACATCACAATTAACACAATTATATTTTATTGAGCTAGGGAAAAAAATTAAAAAAATTAATTTGGAAGAACAACAGGTTGAGTATCAAAGGAATTAATGAAAAAAATGTAAGAGAAGGAGGTTTAGCAGTACTATAGAGCTTAAATTTTTTATGGTGGCAAAGAATGAGAAATGAGGGAAAAGACCATCATTCAGGGAATAGCTGAACAAATTGTGGCATATGAATATAATGGAATCATATTCTGTTATAAAAAGTGATAAGCAGGTAGATTTCAGAAAAATCTGGAAAGACTTGCATGAATTGAGGCTGAGTGAAGTAAGAATCAGGAGAACATTGTGCAATGATCAAGTATGATTGGCTTACCTCTTCTCAGCAAAAAATGATCCAACACTGTTGGAATCCTTACTAACTGCTAAGTAATTAGAGTTGATCTAATCTTACAAGAAGATGTTTTGGCCAGAACCTGAAACAAGGTACTAAGTAGAACTAATTAAGACAAGGCTTGTGTTCACACCTTTACTCATTGGAGTCCACAAGTATGCTAGCTTCACAAAGTACACTTTCTAACTTCAAGGGAGTTCACACCTCCCTTAAAGTCATTGGGCCAGAGAGCACTATGGGAGAAAACCCATAATCCCATTCTCTCAGAAGAGGCAGATAAAAAGCCAGCAATGAGGGATCTATGGCAGAATACATTTTTTCCTCTTGGCTGGCTGATCGCGCTGGACTCGAGAGGAACGACTCTGGTGCAGAGAACACTTTTGACGGATTTCAGTGGAGCTACGCCAGAAGCCCTCTCTCTGCGGCAAGTTGGTGGCTGGGCTCCCCAGAAGGAGATAAGAGAGACCTTCCATCTCTGTCTTGGTTGGAGGCAGAAGAAAGCAGAGGCAGAGGCTGAAGGACAGAACCTTTGGATTTGGAGACATCCGAAGGGCTCTAAGCCTCTAAACCGGCTGTGCTCTGAGAAGAACAAACTCCAGCATTTGAACTCTTAACACAACACAATTCCAAAAGACTCATGATGGAAAATGCTAAAGAACTGATGGAGAACTAAATGCAGATCAAAGCATACTATTTTTACTTTTTTTCTTTTGATGGTGGTGGTTTCCCCTTTTTGTTCTATTTCTTCTTTCAAAACATAACTAATGCAGAATTGATTTTTTTTAACTTCAAGGAATATTATAATCAAAATCTAGAACTACCAGACAAAGGAGAAAATATTGCAAGAAGTTGGAAAGAAATAATTCAAATACTGTGGAGCTACAATCAGGATTGATCGATCACACAAAGTATAGAAATTATCACTTTGAAGGAGCAAAGGGTTTATAATATGATGCTCCAGAAGGCAAAGGACCTAATATTATAACCAAGAATAGTATACTTAACAAAACTGAGTATAATCCTTAGGATTATATATGTATATGCATATATAGGAGAAATGCATATACAGGAGAAACATTTACTAGATGAAATAAGAGAACTTTCAAGCATTTCTAATCAAAAGACCAGAGATAAATATAAGATCTGGTATTCAAACACAAGACTCAGGAGCATAAAAAAGTAAATGTGAGTGAGAAAGCATAAGGATAGTAAATAAGGTTAAACTGTTTACATCCCTATAGGGGAAGATGCTAGATGTAACACATCTAAATTTTATTAATAGGGCTGGTAGAGGGAGTAAATTTAGAAGGCATAAATATGAGTTTGTTGGGATCTCAGAAGAATGGAAAGGGGAGAGAGGGCTGCAATTGGAGAGTTGGAAAAAGAAAGGAAAATGGGGGAAATTATCTCATAAATGAGGTACACAAGGAGTTTATACAATGAAGAGCAAGATGAAGGTGGGAGTGGACAACACTTAAACATCATTCTTAACTGACTCAAAGAGGGAAGAATATATATTCACACACAGGTACAGAAATTCGTCTTACCAAATAGGAAGTGAAAAAGTTAAGAGAAAGAAAGGGTGGGGGGAATTAGAGTGAGAATAGATTAGGGAAAACTGGTCAAAAACAAAACAGATTCTTGGTGAGAAGATAAAAAAGAGAAGGAAAAGTATAAGAGAATTGGATAGAGGCAAATATACATTTAGTAGTCATAACCATAAATGGGATAAATTTTTTCATAAAATATAATACAAAATGGATTAGAAACCAGAATACAATATTATGTTATTTCCAAGACACACACTTCAAATAGAAAGATACACTCTGAATCAAAATAATAGAACAGAAACAATTATGCTTCAGCTGAAGTAAAAAAAAAAAAAAAAGCAGGCATAGCACTAATAATTTCAGGCAAAGCAAAACCAAAAATAGACCTAGTGAAAAGAGATTCTCAGGGAAATTACATTTTACTAAAAGGTTTCTACATGATGAAGTAATATCAATATTGACCATAATATCCACCAAACAGTGTACCATCTAAATTCTTGAAAGAAAAATTCAATGAGTTATAGGAGGAAATAATAAAACTATATAGTAAGGGGAACCTCAATTTACTACCCTCAGGCCTCAATAAGCTTATAAGATAAACAAGAAATTAAGGAGAAGAAAAGAATTATAGAAAAGCTAGATATGAGAGTTCTCTGGTGACTATTCAATGGGAATAGAAAGAAGCATATCTATTTCTCAGCTGTGCATGGAATGTTCACCAAAATTGACCATGTATTAGGATATAAAACCCTCACAAACTAATGCAAAAAGTCAGAAATAAATGTATCTTTTAAAAAAAAACCTTATAATGCAATAAAAATTACATCCAACTGACAGCTCTTATCACTTGCTACTCATTGTCAGTGTCAAAGATCCATTAACCCAGAGAAGGAAGCAGTTGATGACCATAAGCAAAGTACCCAGACAAGTTCTGAAGCAGAAGTATAGCTAAGATTCCAGGAGTAGAACAGGGTTCTAGCTTCTAACCCAGTCTGAAGACTTCAGAAGAATCCTGTCCAAACTAGAAGAGCTTCCCATATAGTTGATGAGGGATGAATCCAGGAACTTATGGAGTTCTGAACATAAAGGGGAGCAATAATTTTTTTCCTGGACTTTAGGAGCACCAACAGTTTACAAGTCTTCAACCAGAGCTGTCCCTGAGATCCTGTAATAAAATAACACTCAATATTCCCAAAAAAGTAGTATGACTAGCTCAGATCTTTAGAAGTTCACAGAACTTAATTCTAATGTACTGGAAGAATGAGCAAACAAAAAACTCCACCATAAAAGTTCTGTAACAAGGATATTGAAGACACAAACTTAGAAAAAGATAATAATATTGTTTTATAAGGAATGATAAGCAGGCTGATTTCAGAAAGTTCTGGAGAGACATACATGAACTGTTGCTATATGAAATTAGTAGAACCAAAAGAACATTGTACACAGCAATGGCAAGATTTATGTGATTATCAACTGTAATGGATATGGATCTTCAAGAATGAGGTGATTCAGGCCAAGTGGGCTTGTGATGGAGAGAGCTATCTGCATCCAGAGAGAGAAATATGGGCACTCAATGTGGATCACAACATAGTATTTTCACCTATATTGTTTGCTTGCTTGTTTTTTCTTTTTCATTTTTTACCTCCTTTTGATTTGATTTTTCTTGTGCAGAATGATAAATGTAGAAATATGTTTAGGAGAATTGCACATTAAACCTGTATTGGATTACTAATGTTGTCTTAAGGGAGGGAGGGAGTAAAATTTGGAACACAAGGTTTTGCGAAAATGAATGTTGAAAACTATACATTCTGAAAAAGTTATAAAAAAGAGAAAGACTTCAAAACATATACAAGAAAAGCCTTAGAGAAAAATACAATGCGGCTACAAATTCAACTAGAATTTCTAAAAGAGATGAAGCAAGGATTTTTTTTTGTCTTTTTGTTTTAAGCGGAGAGAGAGTTATAAATGGAAGTGCTAAAAGCAAAAATTGGAAAAGAAATTTAAGAATTGGAGAGAGAATTGAAAGTTTGGTACAAGGAGTACAAAATTTTGCCCAAGAAACAAATTTCCTGAAATTTAGAACATATAGAAGTCAACGACTCCATGAAGCAACAAGAAATATAAAGTCAAGACTGAAAAAAACAAGGCAATGTAAGGTGTCCCATTCAAAAATATTTGACATGGAAAAAAACATCAAAGAGAAAACGTATAGAAATCATTAGACTACCTGAAAGCCATCACCAAAACAAGAATTTAGACAATGTGCTTTAAGAAATCATAAAAGAAAATTGTCTAGATCTCTTCGAATCAGAGAGCAAAGTAGAAGTTAAAAAATCCAGCAATCATCTGAAAGAAAACTCAGAATGAAAATCTCCAGCAATATTATAGCCAGAATTCAAAGCTTGCAGGTCAAAGAAAAAAGTTACATGTAGATAGGAAAAAAATTTAAAATAGCAGTAAAAATGATCACAGTCTATTAGTTATTACTCTGAAAAACTGGAAAGTTTGGAATACAGTATTTCAAAAGGGAGAGGATATAGGCTTACAGGCAAGAGTAACTTATCCCTCAAAACTGAGTATACTGCTACAGGGAGAAAAATGGATCTTTAATGAAATAATAGACTTACAAGTATTCTTGGTGAAAAGATCAGAATGGCATAGAAATGGCAAAATTCTAGACCAGCAGAAACAAGAAAAATGTTCAATTGTGAAAGGAAAAAATAAGAATAAACAGCTTTACTCTAATATGGGAAGGTAATACATTTGTCCTCAATGAATCTTATCATTGTCAGAAGCTATGGAGGAGCTTAATCAGACTGAAAATGATGAAGAATTGAAGGGAGAGTGGATTAGGAGATTAAGGATTTGACCTAAGCAAACTCTTGACTAAGGATGTACAAAAATACTTATAGATCTTTATAAAATAGCAAAGAATGGGAATTTGAGGGGATGTCTATCCATTAGGTAATAGCTAAACAAGTTATGTAATTGTGATGGAATACTGTGAGAAATTATGAAAGGGATGGCTTCAGAGAAATCTGGGAAGACTCATATTATTACTGCACAAGAAAATGGAGAGAATCAAGAGAACAACATATACAGTGATAAAGATATGGTAAAGATAAACCACTCTAAAAGAATTAGGAATTCGGATCAGTATTATAACCAACCACCAGAGGACTAATAATAAAGCAAGTTACCCAATTCTTGATAGAGAGGTGAAAAATTCAAAGAGTACAGAATGAGACACTTATATCTATATATCTATAGATATGTATAATCTTTTTATTTTGAACATAGCTAGTACAGAAATTTGTTTTGATTAACTAAACACGTTTATAACAGATTGTTTTGTTTTGTTTTGTTTTATTTTTCAATTGGGAAGCAGTTGAAGGATAGCTCAGGGAGGGAAGGGAGAGGAGACTTTTTTTAATTGAAAAAACATTTTAATTTTTAAAAGCATATGTAATTGGTGGCTCCACTTTTTCTCTTCTCTCACTTCTAAAGCCTCCACAATATGATTTCTGACCTTATTATTCAATTGATACTGTTCTATCAAAAAAACTCATCATCACTTAGTTGCTAAATCTAATAGTCTCTTCTCAATCCTCATCCTTTTGAATCTTTCTGCAGCCTTTCACACAGTGGAGCCCCTTCTCCTTCTGGATAGTTTTTTTTTTCCTCTAGATTTTCATGCCTGCTTTCCTTTGGTTCTCATCCTTACTATCTGACCACTTAGCAAGTATTATTTATGGAATAATTATTCATGTCATGCTTGCTCAGAGTGCAATTGTCCCCCAAGCCTCTGTCTTTGACTCTCTTTTCTCTTATTTCTCTAAATCTCTTTATTTTATTTTTCAAATGTTTAATTATCATCTCCTTGCAGTTGATTTCCAGACTTTGTCTCCCTTTTGGGCTGTGGTTCCCCATCACTAAAATGTCTAACCTGGCATTTTGAGCTTGCTTATCCCATTATCATCTCAAATTCACTATGTTTGAAACAGAACTCAGTATACTCTCCCTCATCCTCAATTTTCTTCTTTTATGAATTTCATTACACTCAAGGTACTACCATCTTTCCAGTCACCCAAATTCAAAACTTTAGTGCTATTCTCTACCCCTCTTTTGTTTAACCCACATAGTCAATCAATTGCCAAATTATGCAATTTCTTTCTCCATGATCTCTTCTTGTATATGACCCCATATATCAACTCATAGAGCTGTAACTCCAGGTCAGGCCCTCATCATCTCTTTCCCTGATTATTGCAATAGGCTTATAATTAGTCCTCACTCTAGTCTTTTCATCCAATCCATCTACCAAATTTATTTCCCTAAAAGTGTAAATCCTATCATGGTTCCCTATTACTTTAAAAATAAAATATAAAGTCGGTTGGCATTTAAAAACTTTTCAAAACCTGACTTCTACCTTTCTAATCGTATCTCATTCTACTCTGCTTTATGTACTCTATGGTCCTGTCATCTTGGTTTATTTGCTATTCCTTGAGTACATCTTTTCATCTTCAAACCCTATGCCTATATTCCTCATATTCCCCCTCAGGAACTCTGACTCTTAGAATCTCTGGCTTCTGTTAAGACTGAATCCCAGTGCTATCTCCTCAAAAAGACCTTTCCTGGTCCCCCAAATTTTTAGTGCTATCCCCTCTAAAGATTACCTTTCATCTATTCTTTATCTTGTATTCTCTGGTTTATATGTGCTGTTTCTCCCATTAGAAGATAAGGTATTTTTCCTCTTTGTCTCCCCCAGTATTTAGCACAATGCTTGACATTTGATATGTTTAATATAGGTTTGTTGTTTGAGTTAAGATTTAGCAATAGAAGATAAAGTGAGGATAGCATGCATTCCAGTTATGAGACACAGAAAGGAAAAAATGGGGGAAAAATGGAAGGAAAGTAGAAAATAGACATTTATTAAACACCTACTATATGCTAGATATTATGTTAAGCATCTTACAAATATCTCATTTGTTTCACACAACAACTTTATAGATATTATTATCTCATTTTATAGTTAAGGAAATTGAGTCATAGAAGTTAAATGATTTGCTTAGGTTACACAGCTAGTAAGTACTTGAGGCAGGATTTGAATTCCGTTCTTCTGACTTCAGGGCCAATGCTCTATTGCCCAGTTTCTTAAATTGTAGTTTGTGACCTTATATTGTGTCTTAAAACTAAATGTGGGGGGGGGTCACAAAATTATGATTTATTATTAATAAATGTTTAATTTGTATGCCTATTTTATTTACCTATATACCTGGGGTTGTATAAAAGTTTCTCAGGTGAAAAGGGGTGGCGAGTGGAAAAAGTTAAAGAAACTCTGCTCTAGTTTCTAACAGTTTTGGACTATGGCAAATTTTTAAGGTGTTAATGCTTCTCTGGGAATACCATTGTAAAGTATTGTGAAGATATGAATAATGAGAGTTGAGGCTGATAAAATGAGAGAATAGGGAATGGGGTAAAGAGAAAGATTCAGCTAGAAAAAATGAGTAGTCACTATATTATTTTAAAATTTTTTGCATTATAATAAACTAATTTTATTTTGCTATCTTACATCCCTATGAGTTAAAACTAAAAGGGACTCATTCCAATAGATTGAATATAATCAAAATTATGGGGAAGTGTTTTTTTTCAAATTCTTTTTCATCTGTTGGTGCAAAAGAGGATTTGTAGTAAAACAAGTTTCAGTCTTAGCAATTTTACACTGTATAGTTCATATTATTTACCATTTGATAGTTTTTAAATTCTTATGTCTTTAATAAGACTTCTTTGACTCTGAAGAAATGTAATTCTCCTCTCTCTCTCCCTGCCCCGAATAATGTCTTTCTTTTCATGCTATCTTTCTCCTTATTCTCACTGTGTTTAGGCTGCTAAACTCCTTTATGGATTTAACCTGTCAGTCAATGGCATGCTCAGGCATAGTCCTTTAATAGATTCTTTCAAGTGCCTTTCCTTGGTAATTAATGGTAACCCTGCTGCTCTCCCAAATCTATTTCATATTTGCCATTCTTGGTATTTGGCAAAGAGAATGGCCATTGTGAATTTGTCACATGTTTATTTCAAACTAGGAATTGCTATCCTGATCTCATCATATACATAGAAAGTTAACAGCATAACAGAAAGACTAGATAAAAGGTAAGATTAGAAGATCTGTGAGATTCATAAAGATAAAAGGAAATTTATAAAGATAAATGAAAAATTTTCTTAATTATCTCTTGGATTTTTACAATTGGATATCCTACCAGTAGAATCTGCTTTAAACAAACCAAACTATCTTCCTAACTTCAATATTTTTATCAAGGGCACCATCCTACCTGTTGGAATCTTTACAAACTGTTAAGTCATTAGAGTTGTCTAATAGAGACAATTATTATTTAATTTAGCATGGTTCAGTATCAGTGATCTGATCTTAGAAGGAGATGTTTTGGGCCAGAACCTGAAACAAGATTCTAAGCAGAACTAATTGATACAATGCTTGTGTTCACACCTTTACTCATTGGAATTCATACATTTGGAATATTTCAGGGTTTAGTATAAGATATCCGAATTCACACCTCCCTTGAAGCTCTTAGGGCCAGAGAGCACTATGGGAAGAAACCCATAATCCCTCCCTCGCATCCCATAATCCCTCCCCACAAATAGTTGGGCAATGGGGTGATTTTCTTCTTTAAGAATAATAGTTCTCTCTGGAAGAAAGCAGGTTTCTTGGGGAGGTTTTCTGGAGGCAGCCTTAGTTTCAGTTAAGAGTAAATAATCACCCAAAATGCAGCCAGGTGATAAAAGTTCAGCTCTCTTATTGCCTCCAATACAGCCCGGTTAGCTTAGAGGCCTATCTCTCTGCTTGGTTCCAAAAGCTCCCTCCGAATGTCCCCAAATCCAAAGGTTTGTCCTTCAGCCTAGCTAGCACAAAGGTGAATTTGTCTTGTCTTTGAGAGAGGGCTTCTGGCTCTCAATCTCCCAGAGTGCTCTTCTTTGACCACAGTCAATGTTCCGAAGTAAAACTCCTCACTCAGAGAGGGCTTCTGGCTGAACTCACTTGACACTTCCCTCTCAATCTAAATTCAGCTGAACTCCCTTGATTGGGCTCACTGAAGCTCTATTTATGCTCCTTCGAGAGAGAGGGATTATGGGTTTCTTCCCAGAGTGCCCTCTGGCCCTAAGAGCTTCAAGGGAGGTGTGAATTCACAAAGTTATACAGTTAATTTTGTGAATCTCTCATACTTGGGAATTCCAATGAGCACTCAAATACTTCTTGCTTATATGAGCTCTCTAAAGGTGTGAACACAAGCATTATTTTCTATTAGTTCTACTTAGTACCTTGTTTCTTCTGGCCCATAACATCTCCTTATAGAATTAGATCAATCATACTGAACTATGCTAAATTAGATAATTATTGTCTCTATCAACTCTAATGACTTAACATTTTGTAAAGATTCCAACACTACCAGTGACCAAGGTTTGAGAACATGCAGTCCTTTTCAATTTCTCCCCTTCCTCTCAATAAATATCCAGTTGCCAGATCCTGTTGACTCTATCTGCACATCACACATTTGTTCCTTCCTCTCTGTTCCCACTACATTACAAATCCTTCTGGTCTAAGCTATTGTAATAGATTCCCAACTGGTTTCTCTGACACTAATCTCTCTCCAGTCACCAAGCTGAAATTCCTTAAGTACAAGTATGTCATTCCCCGATCCAGAAACCCTCATGTCTCCCCACTTTCTCTAGACTAAGGTCTCTCATTACATTAGAACCATTTCCAGTCATTCTGATCTAGATCTTGCCTCTGGATGCAGATGGCTCTGGAGGAGAAAATGACATTGGTAACCTTGCAGTCTCCTTCATTTAAATCCAATTCACTTGCATGTCATGGAATCATTTCCCTGATGTCTTGGAACTCCTCCAGAATGAAGGACAAACAATCTCTGTGAGTTAAGAGGAAGCGCTGCTCCTCTAGGAACCCAACTGGGACTGGCCAGTTGGGCAGCATAACTCTTTTTCCTTTCCCTTTTTTATTCCTTTTTTCTTTCCCTTCTCCTCCTCCTGTCCACATATGGTATCTGCCAAAAGGAATGTAAATTTTAATTGCTGATATCTTGGGATTTATATGTTAGGACCCTGCCTTAAGTCCACTCTGGCTCTTAGTGATTGAGCAACATATAGGTCCCAAACCAGCCCCACCAGTCCCACCAGGGTCACTATTTGGGTCCTAGTTGACTCAAGAATAAATACAAATAGCAATTGTTTTTGTTTTGGCTAGAAACCCTGGTGTCTTTCCCTTCTAGATTAATGTGTGTGTGTGTGTGTGTGTGTGTGTGTGTGTGTGTGTGTGTGTGTGTGTGTGTATACACATGCAAAACATTTATGTATATACATGTTCATGTGTTATGTATATTTGCGGTCCTGTGCTATCTCTCATGTTGTACAATCTATCCTAAAGTTGAGAGGTCTTCGAAGTATCTTTGTATTGATTTTTCTGATCTAAAGCATTTCCCTGTGTGAATTTTCCATGAAAGTCTTTTTGGCTAGCTCTTGCAATGCATGTGTCAAGCTGGACATCCCTGCCAAGGTAAGTGAATTTATTCACAGCATTCTCCATTTGCTATAACCAATGGTATGGTGCTGGCTGATGGGAATACCTGTGCTTTCTTGGGTTAAGCCAAAATTTGCACAAGTAGCAGAGAATCAATCCACACTTTGTTGGGCTTAGCTTTGGAGTCTGCACTGGGTACACAATAATCTGTAAGCAAAAAATCATGCACCAACACTTTATTTTATTTTGGTTTATAGCCTTTTTAAGTTAACTAATTTACTATCAGTGCAGTGGCTGATTTTGAAGGCATTTTACAACACAGCTGAAAACTTCTTGCTAAAAAGCATGGGAGGAAGCATACAATCTAGTTTCACTCCACTGGTGATTGGGAAGGCTCAAAAGCCTTTCTGTTGTCTCAAACCTGGATAAACATGCCATCATGAGATAGATGTACAATAGTGACACTTTTCTGGGCAAGCTAATTTTGACATAATTTTCCATAAGCCTTGGTGATTGATAGTATCCAAGGCCAATCATGCCTTAACCCACTCAGTGATTGACCAACAAGAGGTCCTAGACTAAGTTCCACTTGGTTATTGTTTAAGCCATAATTTGTTCAGAATGAATGTAAATAACAGTTGTTTGTTTTGGTCAGAACTTCTGGGGTCTTCCCCTCCCAGACTGATGTGTATATATACACACAGACACAACACATCTGTATTTTGTGTTCATCAAATCTATCTGGAAATAGGTAGCATACTTTGTTGTGAATTATTTGCAATCGTGGTTGGTCATTGACTGGATCAGAATTCCAAGTCTTTCAAAGTTATTGTCCTTATACTATTGTTACTATAGAAATTGTTTTGATTCTCACTTCACTTCATAGTACTTCATACAAATCTTCCCAGGTTTCTCTGAAATCATGTCTTCATTTCTTTTTTTCCCTCCTTTCAGTAGTATTTTCCCAATTACATGTACAAATAGTTTTCAACATTTATTTTTTTGTAAGATTTTGAGTTCCAAATTTTTTCTCCCTCCTCACTTCTTCTCCAAGAAGCAAGCAACCTGATATAGATTATACGTGTATAATCATTTTGAACATATATCCATATAAATCATGTTATAAAAGCCAAATCAAATCAAAAGGTAATAACCATGAGGGAAAAAAAAGCAACCCTCCCCCCCCCCCCCCAGTCTCCCTAGTTTTCTCCCTGAGAAATGGCATTTCCCATCCTAAGTCTATTGGAATTTTCTTGGATCAATGTATTGCTAAGAAAAACTAAGTCTATCAGAGTTGATCATTACACAATCTCAGGGTTATTGTGTACAATGTTCTGGTTCTGTTCACTTCACTCAGAATCAGTTCAAGTCTTTCCATGCTTTTCTAGAATCATCCTGTTCATCATTTTTTATAGAATAATAATATTCCATTATATCACATACCATAACTTATTCAGCCATTCCCCAATTAATTTGAACTCTTTAGTTTTAAATTTTTTTTGCCATAATCAAAATATTACTACCTTAAATATTTTGCTATGTTGTTTTTTTCCTCTTTGATCCCTTTAGTCTACAGAATTATTAACAAAATTGCTGAATTAAAGGATAGTACAATTTAATCATGTCAGACACAGTTCCAAATTTTTACAGAACAGGTAGACCAATTCTACCAAAGAGGCTGAATTTCTAGCTCCTCCAGCAGTTTTTTCCTTTTTCCCCCTAGCTCTGCCAGTCTGATGGGAAGTTAGGTAGTTTGGCATATCACTGAATAAAGAAATCTAGGTAGTATTTTAAGATTGGCTTAACTTACCTATGAGCAATCTATCTCTCCAATTATTTAGAGGTGAATTATACTATAGAAGTATAGTTCATGTATGTGTGTGAGATCAGGTAGACTTCCAAGCATTTTATACTATTTATGGTTACTTTAAATAGAATTTTAGTCTTTGCTAGATTTTATTATTTATTAACATACAGAAACTGATGATTTATATGAATTTTATATATGCAGCCTTCCTTGTTTCAATTAGTTTTCCAGCTGACTCCCTAAGGTCCCTTATATAAGTAAACTTTGTTATCTTCAAAATGAATGCTTCCTTTATTCCTTCAATTTCTCTTATTACTACAACTAGCATTTCTAATATTATATTGAATAGGGATGGGATAATGTATATTCTTGCCACATCCTTTATCTTATTTATAAAGGAAAAGCCTCCAGTTTATTCCCATCACAAATGATGTTCTTTATTAAATGTAATATTTATCACCTTGGTAAGATATTTATTCCTATGCTTTCTAATATTTTTAAACAAAATTTTAAAAATTTTACCTTATCAAAATATTTTTTTGCTTATCCTGCTATAATCATGATCTTTGATTGTTTATGTTAATATGGTCAATTATGCTTATAGTTTTCCTAATAATGAATAATGTTCCAATATAAATTCAACCTGATCATAGTTTAAACTTTGTGATGGTATTATAATCTTTTTAACATTTTATTTTAAATCTTTGTATCAATATTTATTAGAGATACTGATTTATAATTTTTTCTCTCTTGGTTTAGGTTATCAAAACCACATTTGTGTAACAGAAGGAATTTGGTATTTTTTCCTGACGGTTGAAGACTGGAATTATTCTATAAAGTTTGATGGAATTTACTTGTAAATCTTTCTTGTGGATCTTTTCTCCCCCTAGAAGTTTTTTTTAATAGCTTTTTCTTAGACAGAGTTAAATCCATTATTTCCTGTTCAGTTAATGTGAAACCATAACTTAATAATTATTAATAAAGCTTAAATACTTTAGCCACATTATGAGAAAACAAAGCTTATTGGCAAAGACCCCAATGTTGGGAAAGATTCAAGGCAAAAGGAAAAAGCAACAGTAAAAGATAAAATTGATGAGATCATGGAAATAACAAATAAAAGCATTGGTGCTGAGATCAGGAGGACCAGAGTGCAAATCCTATCTCAGACACTTAACATTTACTTAGCTACATGACCTGGGCAAGTCACTTAACTCCAACTGCCTGAAAAAAACTAAACTAAACTAAAAAACCCAAACATGAATTTGGATAGACTTGGAGAGATAGTGGAGGACAGAAAGTTCTGACATGCTATGGTCCATGTCAGAAAGAGTCAGACATGACTAAACAACAATAAGAATAACTGAATAAGAAATATAAACAAATCTACAAAGAATATAAACAACACTCACGAAGCAGCTAAAGAACTTGTTTTTATTGTTGCAAATTTATACTAGGAAGTCAACATTTAATTTTATAATCCATTGACCATAAACTGTTTATAAATGTTAAATTCCTTAAGTTGTACATTAATGTCTTATGTACCACCCTCCTTCAAGTCTGAAGAAAAATATTATTGAATTCCACAGTCAGCAGTCTCACTGACAACTCTTTCTCTGAAGTCTGATATTTAGCTTAGAATTAATAATGGCCAGTATCAAACTGGCTTGAAACCTGATTGTGTTCCTGGCTCAGGAAACCTGTTCTAAGTAATTTAAATCCTTAGTGAAAAACAAAAAACAAAACCTAAAAGTAGATGCCTTTTAGATAAAATGAATTCACCTCCCACATAAAGATAAAATGAACTTTTATAAATTTTGTCCAGATTATGGTGGGTTTTATCAACTTCTATTTTATTTCCAAAATACCTGATTAAATTATTTCTTGCAAGTAATCTACACAGAGATTTTTTACAAGTTTTCCCAACATTTAAAGTGGTTAAGGAAATCACATAACATTGTAAATTGTGAAAGTACACTGTACATATTGCACCTTTTTGTAAAATTGGGCAACTATTTCCCATGGCAAGAAACTACTGAATGTATGTCTTATACGTATAGGTACTTAATTTCCCCCCTGAAAATGTCAATGAAACTAGCAAAATCAGGATTTAATGGATTTCATTCTTTAAGAATTGTTTTTTTAATAATTTAAGAAGAAAATTATCAGGTATTGAAGAGTTGATGCATATAAAAGATTCTTAAATTATGCACCATGTTTCCTGTTTAAGCTTTCCCTCCCTTAATCCCAAATTTAATAACTGTAATTTTAATCTAAACGCAAACAAAGATACCCTCTTGAAATAGCTATTCAATTTGAAGTATCTATTTGTAGCTACCCGTTTGTACTTTAATTTACAGAAATGTCTGCAATCAAAAGGGTCTTAAATTTTTCTAGAGTCAAAGTGAACAAAAAACTTAAAAGTTATTTAACTATTTCGCAAAAATAAAAACACTTCCCAGAATGCTTGACAGAAACAAGCTATTCATTCTCATTTGTGTTCCACTAAAGACATTACTGAAACCGGTTCATTTCTTTAGTACAGCAAAAACACCAATGTTTTTATTCCAAGTAGTCCACTTTGAAGGTCTTCGGAATGTTTTAAGACTGGCTGTAGCTAGAATTTTGACTTCCATTTGGACCCTGTTCTCCTTCACTGTTCAAGTAAAAGGAAATAGGTTTTAAAAATTAAAAGTAAAACAGTTCGATAAATCTTTTTTTAAAAAGATATTGTTACTATAACCCTACTTGACAATTTAACGCAGAATTATTTAAAAATTCAGGCAGCCAATTTTCGATCAGGTTTTTACCTACAGGACAAATTGTGGTCAGATCAAGAAATGAAAATTAATTTTTAGTTTCATCATGGTAGGTTTTCCATCACATATAGCATAGCTCTGGCCTGGAAAAGGCTTTCTTTAAACTTCATTTCTTCTATCAAATCTTATTTCCAAAAAACCATTACAAAAAACAAGACATGAATTTCTATATATTGATTAAAGACATAATTAAATCACATTTAATAAGATAAATTTTAAAATAAATTACAAGAAAACATACTGAAAACTCAAATGTCCCCCGATATTAAAAAATAAAAACATTGCAAATATCAGAAACTGTGGCAGAAGTGATGTTGCTCATCACTTAGGCTTATTTATTGAATATCAATTTTTTCTGGTAATAAATGAGTCTAATGGATAATAGTTTAATGACTGATTTTCTGGACAGCAGCTTGTATGATTTAACTCTTCCTAAAACTTTTAATATTCATATTTGAGATCATTATTAGTAAGAACTTGGAAAATCATCATGTAATGTGTGTGACAAGGTAACATTTAAATGGTTTCTGATGTAGTTTCTTTACTTTTTTTCCTGCTGTTTGATCTTACCTAGCTATACTGGTTCCTAAATTTATTTAGTCCTTTTTTTCCCCTGGGACTACACCAGTTGGCTTGCAACACATTTTTTGCAAGGAGTAATCTTTTACTGAATTTCAATGATTTTACATGGGGGAAAGTTAGAAAGACTGTAAACATATTTAGTCAATTCATCTTGAAGATTCCATTTTTTCATCATCATATAGATGTTGCATTATTATCAAGAATCTCTAAGTGTTGGATCATTATCCCAGGCACTTTCTGGCATATCCATAGGTGGGTTCTTTACAGTTCATGCCTTCAAGGCAACACGTCTTGAACTTTGGCCAAGTCCAACCCTTACACTTTTAGGGAGATAGTCTGTTTCTCTAGTTGGATTTACTAGGATGGCAAAGAATACTGTTAAAGATGAACAATGTTGTTGAGAAAACTAATTTGGTCACATTATGTTTTAAAAGCAGAGGGGAAATCTTTGTATTCAACTGAAAGACTGAAATGGAATTCAATCAGGTAAAAGATAGAGTTGCACTCAAGGAAAAGGAAAATGAAGAGAAACATGATACTGGAAGGTATATGAAGAGAACTCCAGTTTGGCAAGGATGTAGAGGGACAAGATAGTATATAGATCCACTATATCATGACCACTAACAAATTTTTTAAACCTAAAATTTAGATAAATCACATTAACTACTGGTTTTTAAGTCCCAATTAAGTTCAAAATAATATGTAATGGGTAGCCATTTCTTGCAGATTATCTACAGTATCACTGTCATGTCTATAGTGAAATTTCTTTAAAGATTAATGTATTTGCTAAATAGAAATCAAGTAGTTTTTAAAAAGCAATTTTTTTTTACTAGTTATTTGTATTGAGGAAACTTGAACTCAACTGCTCAATATAATCTACCATACTTATAATGTTAAATGCAATAATTATATAAAATGAAACCACCAATTAAATTCCACAGCCTACCTGTTTGGAGGTGGTTTTGGTTTAGGCATTTTACTAAGGATAGTTGCCATCTCTTTTCTTTCATCAAAATTCTTCCACTGCTCATACAATTTTAAAATAACCCTGATTATTTCCAAAATCTGAAAAAAAAAATTCCAAAATTGATAACTCAGTAGCTACAACATATATTCTATTGTGTGAAGAAAAACAACAAGAACACAAAATCTGTGCATTTGTCAGAACACAGTAAAAAAGATGAAAAAATGAGATGAAGATCAGCAAACTCTAATACATTTGAAAGAGTTTTTTTAATCACACTTTTGACAGGTTACTTACTACTCCTTCAAAAGATATTATAACATTTATTTCTTACCTACCTCCACCTATTTAAGTACTTAAACTACAAGAAAAAGCACTGTAGTTTTCTACCGTAGAGACTTCTAGTCTCAAATAATTTAAATGGGAAGTAGAGAAATAATTAAGTAGGCTCTGACTTCATCTCTTCAGTTCATCTCAAAGTTCATCAATCTAAAGCTTCACATTGGTTGTCATCCTTGCCTGGATGACTTTAATCTTTAACATAGCATAATAAATTCCTTTGATTTTGCTGGAGTAGGCCTAAAAGGGGAGCAACATGCATTTTAAGCATATAAACTATTTGGAAACTATCCAGTCAAACATAAATATAAAATATGCAAGTGTGTGTGTGTGTACACGCACATATATGTTACACACAGACACACTAAAGACACAATGCAATATAATTTCCAACCAGAAGTACTACACCCCGCCATATTTAGCCCTAAGCCAAAAAAGACAATTATCACATTATAGAATCAACAATTTTTTGGTGTGGGCTAAATTTCTGTTTTTTTAAGTTTTTAGCTAGTAATCTACTTATCAAAGTAGTTTTTAAAATACCTCAATACGCTAAGCAAATACAATCTTAATTTAAAAAAGTTCAAGTTGACAGAGCAAGAGAACACTAAAAAATACCTTCTCCATATCAACAGAAAGCTCAGCAAACCACTGTCGAGCATCCTTCTGTTGTACAACACAGGCTACATGTAGGCAAGCTGGAAAAGAGGGGGGAAACGTTTGTATTTTGTTTTTTAAACTGCACATACAAAAATCCATGGTCTTACAACTACAAATGAAGTTATTTTAAATTATATTTTCTAATACCTCTCAAAAATGAGTCGCATCTCCTTTTCTCAACAGACATGAACTACATAAGTTTGGTTTAATATAAACATCATTACAATATAGATTATTGAGCTGACCTACGGGAATAGCAAAGATCAGTCTTATTCCTCACTACTCTGTACTATCTGTAGAGTTTTTGTCACAAGAGGAAGATTGAAGAATGAAATGGAATATAAGGATACTTAGCAATCGCAGGGCAATGTAATATAGATGGCAGGCAGTTGCTATGGGACTCAGAGATTGACTTACCTTCTGGTATTACCTTAGTCTAGTGGTTAAGAAATTAAAATTGCAACCTGTCTGGGATGTATTACTCAGTAAAAATGTTCCCTTTAATTTCTTCTGAATTATAAAAATCCTCCCAACTTTCTACACAAGCATCACATAATGAACACTAAACAAACATGAGTAGAGTTTAGTGTTATAGCAAATAAAAATAAAATTAGACTAACAGATTTAATAATATACCTTGAAGAAGATAGGTAATTTGGAGGATAAAAAAAAGACAAACTTTACTGACTTCTTAATTATGTCTAAGCCTAGTTATAGTTATGGTTACACTCCCATCCTAGTACCTTAAGGGCACAAATTCCAGATCTGATTGGGGCCCAGATCCCTAACAGAGTAAAAAGGAAGGGAATAATCATCTAAATAGTGTCTACTATGTATCAGATACTATACTAAGTGG
Source organism: Antechinus flavipes (assembly GCF_016432865.1). Lineage (NCBI taxonomy): Eukaryota > Metazoa > Chordata > Mammalia > Dasyuromorphia > Dasyuridae > Antechinus > Antechinus flavipes. Next base: position 274,992,983 of record NC_067401.1, read on the forward strand.
TTAAAAAAAAAAAAAAAAAAAAACCAACAAATCTCCCCCATCTCAAACCTCCAAGTATGTCATATTTGATTCTAATAACAACCTGGAGGAGGTAGGTGCTATTATTATCCCTCTTTTCAGATGAGCAAACTAAGGCAAAAAGAGATTACATGATATGCCCAATGAGATACAACTAGTAAGTGACTTGAGGCTGTATCTGAACTTAGGTCTAGAAAGACCCAACTCCCAATGCACTATTCTTTGTATCTTCAGAGATGATTCATTCATTGCTTTATACAAATAAACAAAGGAATAGTAAGAAGAGCTAGAAGGGTTGGGAATAGAAAGATATTTCTCAGGTAATTGAATGGTTAATTAAATGGGACAATGTAATCTCGAAGCAAATTTGGTTTAAAGAGTTTGTCCCGTGAAGTGTATCAATTTTGATCAAAAGTTTAAAACAGTGGTTCTCAAAAGTATAGTCTAAAGAATCTTGGGGATTTCTGAAACCCTTTTAGAGGGTCTACAAATTCAAAAACAGTTTTTTATTTCCAATATGGTAAATGTCTATAAATATAATCCAGATAAACAAAAATGCTTTGGAGAGATCTTCAATAATATTTAATAGGATAAAGATACTGAAAACAAAAGTTTGAGAACCACTGGTTTAAAACTTAATGAACATCCTCCCTCCCCTCAATAAAGACAATTGCTGAAGGGCAAATAGACAAACTAAGGCATCATTCTTTAGCCATTATGAAATAGCCCCACCACCCTGGAAAGCGATTTGCAATTATGCTTCAGAAAGTTATTGAATTGTGTATACCCCTTCTGACCCAATGATACTACTACTAGGTTTATATTCTCTCAAAGAGATCAAAGATTTTTTGAAAGGACTATCATATACAAAAATACTTATAGCAGCTCTTTTTGTTATAGTGAGGAACTGAAAAATAATGACACACTTATAAACTGGAAAATGACTAAAATAAGCCATGGCATACAAATGTAATTGAATTTCAATTGCACTCTAAGAAATGAAGAAAAGGACAGCTGCAAAGAATTAGACTTGTATGAAGTGATACAAAGTGATCAGAATGAGGAGAAAAGTTTCTATAATTGTAACACTGTAAAGAAAAACTTAAAAAGACTCAAAAATTCTGATCAATATAATGACTAACCATGATTCCAGAGCACTGATGATGAAGCACTTTTGAAGACTTGATGAACTCAAGATGCAGAATGAAACTTACATATTTGAACAAAACCATTTTGTGAATTTGTTTTGTTCCAAGCGTCATGTGTTTTCCCCCAACCTTGCCTCCACTACCCATTGGGAGGGAATTTGAGATGGACGAAAGAGAGGGAGATAGTGATGGTGTTATTAAAAGAAGGTCATTGAAAGTTTTTTTTTTTAAAAATAATTCAACATAGAGATAATAAGCCAAGATAAAAAACTAAGAGGAAACAATATAGTCCAGCTCCCTCCACAACTACTTCAGTAACAATCTAGAATACCAAACTTAATAGCAATTAAAAATCAAAGGAGACATTCCAGTGGGTAACCTTTCTAGCCTAAGATCACTAACACAACCTACAAGCAAGTGAATGGGCAGAAACTGATGAACAGATCATATACTCAGTATGCAGAGTTTTGAGCTGGGCCTGCAATGTAGGATTGGCCACAGCTGATTTTAGCTTCAGCTTCAGGCCCAGGCAGGCAGTAGTCTCCCAGAAGAGCTGGATCCACAGATCCAGTCCCCTGATCTCTTACTAAACCAGCAACATGGGGCTGACTATAGTAGGTTAATGGGAAAAGATAAAAGAAAATGACACCAGAGATGCCCCAAATTCAAACTCGGAAGAAAATAACTGAAACATTGTTAAGTAAAGCCTCAGAGAAAAGTATATGTTGACCATGAGAAAAAAAAAATCATAATTTCTAGAAGGAATGATGAAAAAAAAAAGTTTAATTATTCCATGAAACAACAAGAAATAAGCAAATAAAAACTCATGATCTGCCTACATTCCCTGTCCCTGTAAAGCCTAGACATCACATTAAGAAATCATGAAAGAAAACTACCCAAATCTTAGAATCAGAGAGCAAACTGCAAACAAAACTTACTGGATTGCCTTCTGCAACAACCCCTAAAATGAAAACTCCCAGGAATGCTATGGTAAAAACAAACAAACAAACAAAAAACAGAGTTTCTAGGTCTAAAAGGGCTTTTTACAAGCAGGCAGAAAAGAGTTCACCACCAAGATCACATATGATTCAGTAGCTACTACTATAAAGAAGTGCAAAAGCACAATATTTCAAAAGGTAAAAAAACTTGCATATAGTCCCCTACTGCAGAAAAAATAGATCTTAAATGAAACTGAAGTTTTTCAAGTATTCCTGATGAAAAATGATAAGAGCACTGAGTAGAAAACTATGAAATGAAAACATGGGAATAAAGAGAAACATTAAAAAGCAAATATGAATGAGTAATTATAAAAAACTGAACAAGGATGAATAATTTATATTCTAGTATATGAAATCTGTCAGGTAATATAAATAGTTCACCACAAAATAAATCAATAAATTTATGTCTACTTACCTAAAGCTATCATGAAAGGAGGATACAGCAGGCAAAGATCCGTTCTGTAGGTATCATTGACTATCCTCCTATACAAACATAAATCATAGTTATTATTAAAAAGAGAAACACAATATATGATTTGTAGATTTATTTTTAGAGATGGCTTATTTTCATCTCCCTATACACAACTAAGAATCTTGTCTAAATGGGTGCTTTGGACATAAAATATGAACATCAAAGTTATAGAAATAAATTAACATGCCATTTCAATTGTATTTTAGTGACTAAATTTAGGTGTTTTTTTTTCTTTCCAAAATCCAAAAATTATAGAATTTTTAAAAATGAACTATATGTATGTGGGTGGGTGTGGTTTTCAAAATTTTAAATAAATTAATTAAATAGGGATATTTACAAAGAATTATAACCGTATACTTGAATATGTTTTAGATGTAATTAAAAATGTTTTTCTGATTATGTTATAGACAATTTCGTTTTATAGTGTTGAAAAGGTAGTTATTTAAACAGTAACAATTAACATATATTAACACATCAGAGATAATTAAAATTACTTCTCTTTTTAGCACATGTAGTTTTTAAATACTAGTGAAATTCAACTCATTATCTTTAATATATCATAATTAAGCAATTAGGATTTTTACCCACATACATTTTGCTAGGTTTGTAAAAAACAAAACACAAAATCTCCACATAGGTAGTTAGCCTTTCTATCTAATCATATGTTACACTATTGATAACTTCTGTTCTAATTACCATGCAAGGGGAAGCAACATGTCTTCTTGGCCCATGTCCTGCACATACTGGAGCAAAGGTCTATAAGGATGATACACTATCAAGCAACAATCCTAGAAACAGTTTGAAAAATATGTGTATGTATAGTCAAATTTATTACAACACAGAAACACACTAAAACCCACTTGAATCCTAAATTTTAAAAAATGAATTTGGGATTTCTCTAAATCATGTTTGCTTCCCTTTTAGTTTCAAAAATAAGAATATGTCAACCCTAACTTCTGCTTTAATAGTGAAGGTAGTACTCTCTCTGGAATATACCTTGGTAAATCGGTTGGCAGCCAGTCAGCATCCATTCCCTTAGAGACTCAAAGTGTCACATCTGCAACACACTAAAACCTCTTATTAGCCTATTAAACCATAATTCTCAACTGGAGGAACAGAATTCTGCCAAGACATAATCTATCTTTATATGACACCACACACATACTCAAAATTGTGTAAATAATTTCAATTGTTTAATGTCTTCACTGGTTTGCTTTTTCATTCTTTTACTGTCAATGATAATAATATAAAAAATTTTTCCTAGCTCATCTAAGACATACAAATGAAGACTATTTTGCAGTCTCTAGAGATGATGTGGACTGCAGTGCTACCAGGCCACATGTAACTACTCTGCTACCACAAATCATTTGAAGGCTTTAGAAAGGCACACCTGCATATATCACTCTCTTAAAGTTCAGATTCTCTATCACCATGGTTTTGAAACTTAATTTTTAGTTATTTTGTTACTAGGAGGAAAATTTATGCACTTACCATTAGTTCTAAAAGGTAGAATTCACATTCTAATATCTGTTTAAAAAAATAGGATTTTATCAAATTTTCACAAGATCATAAATTAGATATTACATGTCTACTTCATCTTTAGTAACATCATATGGACATATTGTATTTTATTGCATGATACTGAAAGAAAATGAAAAGAAATAAAATATTACTTGAATGTGACTTTTCTGGTTATGCTTAGAAAATGTTCATGAAATGCTTTCTTAAGAAATAGATCTGTCCTATAGGTATCTTTATTTTATACTTTATAAATAGATTACATGCAGGACTTTAAAAATATTCCCAATAATCCATGCATTCAAAGTATTCTGAAATGCCATAATGCTTCTTAACTTATTATGAATCTATCAATGTTTCAAATGTAAATTTCAAATTGTAAAAGGAAATACTAAAAATGAAAAGGAACCAGATAACTTAATCCCAAATACCCATGACTTCATCAGTACAGGCATTTCCTATCCTAATGTAAATTACAGCCCAACACAAATCCAGGGAAGACAGTCTCTGAGCAGCCAAACCCCCCCCCCCCAAAACACACAAAAAAACCCCATTACCTGATGGATACTAATTTTCTGGTGATAAATATCCTCATATTTAGCTAGGCTTGTTTTTGGTAACAGACACACATTCTATTGATATGTACTTAAAACTTTTCAAGTTCAGCAGAACCTCTTAAGAGTTAATTAATTACATAGCTTTAAAGACCTTAGGGTTAGATGCATGTGACAGGTGAAATCTGTAGAGAATGGGAGAATTTTGCTCAAGGGCTAAAGAGATGGCAAGAGTCATAATAATCCATTGTATCAAGACAATGAATATGGAAAAATTTATAAAAGCATTCGCAAGATTAACTATTGTCATGAAATTTCTTAATACAATAGAAATTCTACGACTTAAACTCAAGACTTCTATAGTCTTTTCTATAGTTTCACATTTTTTAGAACTGTTTTATGAGGAAGATAGTTATTCCAACACTAGTAGCTTTAATATGATTCAAATATGTGGTCTTATTTTTATATATCATACTTACATGGTTCATCCTATAAGGGAATTCCTTTGGAAAGGCATATGAAAATCTAGTTTTTACTGCAGAAAACAAACAAACACCAACTTAAACTGAGATAGTATTAAATGAAAACTGAACCAAAAATTCTTTAATTTATTGGAATGTGGAGAGGCATTTCAGAGCAAAAAGAGCTAAGTGGTCTAGTCTATTTGTGACCATGAGAATTATGCTCAATTTTTATATCACGCAAACTTATGAATTTCAAAAACTTTGTGAAATTCAAAGACTCAAGGTTCCAAATTATCATTTCCTTCGATTCAGAATATTCCCTTTTTGGCTCATAGTAGTAGCTTTTATAGAGCTTTCTTATGTAATATTCTACTTGAAATTCATAATAAATTAAAAGTACTCCATCTAATTATTATATGGACCTTAGGCATATGGCTTAACTCTTTGGTCACAGTTTTTCCATCTGTGAAACATCAGAATCAAGCTAGATGATCTTTGATCTCTAAAATTCCAAAACTTAAATATCCAATGACATCAGAATGAATGAAAATATTCTGAATTTTTATATATTTATTTACCAATAACTATAATATTCCTACTGGTTATCAATCATTATTAAATATTTCTTATTTAGGCAAAATCACCCAACATTAGAGATTCAGGACCTTTTATATGGCTTTGGGAAGTGAAACTGGGAAACATACACTTCATTATTTTATCATTAAATTATAACAGTTGATAAAAATATTCAAAATAATCATGCAGTATTATTAGAAGCATTATTTCTCCTTATAAATATAATCTCATCATAACATCTTCCAATCGTCTTTAATAATGTTACTCAAGAATTTTATAAACTTCAGTTTTTGCTATTAGAAATACAAACATTACTCATTTCATATCCAAAAGGCTCTACACTAATATTTTAAAAATAGGATTTTTCCAGATCATTCAATACTTTGTTATCTTTGTTAACACATGAAGCAGAAGTTGAATAATTGAATAGCTAACCCAAAAATCTCAAAATTCTGCAGCTAAACTAAGTAGTTAATCACATTCCCAATGATGAAATCAAAACTAGTCTTATAATTTTCATATACTGGTCCTAGTTCTGTCCTTCAGAGAAAAGCAGAATAAATCTATTTTCTGATAACAATAATTTTTTGTGTATAAATATACACACACACACACACACACACACACACACACACACACACACACACACTTTAAAAACTGCTAACATTTATGTAGCACCTACCATATACCATCAATTTTTTGAAATGATTCTCAGGTAACTTAGTAAATAGTCCCATAATTATTCTGGTTGCCTTCCTCAGAACAAACTCCATATCACTAATTCTTTCTAAAATGTACCCATGATACAACAACATATGTGGTCTGATCAAGGCAGAGCAAAGAGGGATTATTACTTCCACCAAGATAGTTACTACTATCTCTATAAATATCACTTATGGTACTGTTTTTTGAAAGTTGAACCAAAACTTCTTAAATAGTTTTGAAGGTAAAAATGATCCTAAACTATGGAAATTAGCCTGGCTAGTGAGTCTTTAAAAAAAAAAAAAAAAAAAAAGTCTTGTAAGAGCAGAACAGAATTCGGACCTCTGATCAAAGGGCCATTGGCTAAATAATTCGTAAATTCGATTAACTTTAGTTGACTGACCAATAAAGTACATGGCAACATATGGAAAAATTATTAGTTCTCTAATAAAAAATGATACTATAGTATCTGAAGAAAAATAGTATACCATATGCTTAAAGAAAAATGCATGATTAGATATAAGGAGGTAATAAAATGCATTTCAGTTAAATAAGATTATGAACCATGTTTTCACTTAAATTAAGTGCATAGTTTCTTTGAATTTATTTATTGGATTTAATGGGAATTCTAATACTAGAGATGGGCTAAGAAAAATTTATTGATGGGTTAAAAACAAAAACACTTCTTTGTAAATGCAGGAGACTTACAGTAACTCATTATCTCCAAACCTTAATGTGTGACAGTGCCCCATAAAATGAAGAATGATTAGATCCTCTAAGTCTTTCTTGAGTAGCTTCCTGGTAGATTTTTTTTGTACTTACATACAGAAGTAGCAGCAGAAATCAACCTTGTATTTGAAACTACTCCAAATTCCTTTAAGAGAAAAAAATAAAAGAATTAATGAGACCCTTAGTCAAAGTGATCAGCATATGAATATTTCAGGTCTGATATAGACTACTTTTCCATTTTTCTGCCAGATTTAATATACTGTTCTTATCAACTTTTCCTATTTTAAGCTATGAAATGATTATCATGAACATGGCATTCATTGTCTGAATTTATAGTGTTAAATGTAATATAAACAAAAACTATACAATACTTAGTACTGTCAAAAGACACAATAAAACCATAGTCTCTTACATATAATTGCAATGCTGTTTTAACAACTAGGCTAACTTTCTGTGAAAACAATAATTTTTATTTTTCCAAGCTGAAATAACAATTCTATCTCCTACATAGATGAAACTTGATCAAGTCATAAAGAATATTACTTTATATATTCAATCTCAAATTACGATCCTCTCTGAACAGATAAAACATGTATAAGTGTCTTCTCCAAGATAACCCAGTTCTATTTCCAGAGCTGTCACTGGGCAAATTTTGCTTCCCATTTCTTTTTTAAGCTGCATTCTATTTTAAAGAGTCATGTTCTTGAAATGATTTAAGAATAAAACTAAATAGGGGCAGCGAGGTGGCACGGCAGATAGAGCACCAACCCTGAAGTTAGGAGGATCTGAGTTCAAATTTGACCTCACACTTAACACTTCCTGGCTATGGGACCTGGGGCAAGTCACTTAACCCCAATTGCCTCAGCAAAAATAAAGTAAAATAAAATAAAATAAATATATAATCCAGATTCAACAAAAGCTTAAATACTCCAAATGCTACTTCATCAATCTATTATACTATGTATATCATCCGGCTTTTTTCTCAAATGAAAATTAGGAAACCCTTAACATTCACTAAAATTACCACATGGTAAGTTTCAGAATTTCAGAATTTACTGAATATAATAGACAATATACTTGACTCTAAGACAAGATAGAAAGATTTGATCATTCTAATTTCACAGAAGATTGTACTTATACAACTATCAGAAATTAGACATAATAGTCCTAGGTTTCAAGAAATTATTTTATGGAGTAAAAAAAAGACCAAGTTAATTTTTCCATCATACTCACTATAATATGAACATACATCCATAAAGAAAGACACTTATGATTAAATCTAAAAGACTATATGTGTTTTTGGCTGAATTGTCAAAATGAAAAATGCCCATAAAAGTCATATAACAAAATATATTTAATAAATACAAATAAAAATTCTTAAATGATACTATAAGATGATACAGAGTTATGAAGAAATTCTTTCGTAGTCTTTCACATTGTGCTGGAAGTAAAATTCAATGTTATTGAGTTCTGAAGGTATGGCAAATATCTTTTCTTTTTCACTAAATAACTACGTCAAAAGTCTAGAAAGTGACAAGGAGATATACTTTATATAAACATAGGTTTCCCTTGATTTAGTAAACCCAACTAAAAAGATATAAAATTCCCAGTATTTTTTGTTACATTTCAAATTATTTGCTAACATATAATTAAAATATGTCATACCTCTACTTTGGATGCCAAAAATACGCATGTAGGTGCCATTAATACAGGATCTATACTTTTCAAGGAATATCTAAAATGTCAATCAGAAATATACATTATTCATCGAAAAACCTACTATAAAACTATACTAGAAAAAATCAATGCCTTATAGAAATGTAAAATTATTTTATACTAGAATTCAACAGCCTTAGGATTGTCTAGAGGTGATTTAAAAAAACCCTTTAATCTTTGGTTAAAAAAAAAAAAGTTCGATCACCATAGTAACAAAATAAATAGTCCTACCTGGCATAGAATCTTTTGAAATAGACTGTAGCAGTAGCAATAACTTGCTGTCTTAATTTAAGATGCTCACCCAATGCTTGAATAACTTTAAGGAAAAAAAAAAAAAAACACAACAAAAAATGGTAATTATTTAGCACATTAAAAAAAAAAGCCTCAAAAGAAGTTTTAAGTTATAGCTACAATTGTTTTCAATATCACTAGCATAAAAGATTAAGTATAAAACTTAATAATTTATATAATCTAGGCAAATCAATTATCCTCTAATCCAATAATCCTCTAAGCCAATCTATCCTTGGCTAATATCTTTTTACAATGAAAACAGCTACAGAGGCTCGGGGGAAATGTAATGTTTTCACAGTTCCAAATGTAATTAATAATGCCTTATATTTAACTTCAATTTTATAACGTATACTGTAACCCTCATTTCACATACCTAAGCTTTGGAGTCAGAAATTGAACCTAAGTCTACTGATTTCACTGCAACCTCTATGTTACATGAAAAAAAACAGAAGAAAACACTGTGAAGAATTTGTCTTAAGCTACAAAAATTAAAAATAATTATGTGATTAAAAAAAATCCATTCCAAAAATTGTATTTATTTTTGTCTACTGAGAGGGGGAGGGAGACCAAAGGAAACTCTTGTGTGTTCTTTAATAAAATATTTTTCAGCTGGTCAACAAAACACCCTGGTAGCTCTTAGGAATCCTCTAAGTAATACATATATTTGTGTACAGGTGTTATATCAATCAAGAGAAAGACAACAAAGAATAAGCAAGCAAAAAATAGGCAAGTGACATTATATATTCTGGGAAGATAAAAAGCCATGTGAGATGTGCTGCTAATATAGAACAGGAAGCATGCCAGCAGGGCAGGGCAAAACCTGCCTAATTTGAGTTATTACCTGTGACTGTATTAAGAGGTACTGATGGGTATAAAACCCCAGAGCTGTTCTGGCTGACATCTCAAAGGCAAGAAATAGGCATAGAACCAGACCAGAATCCTTTCTGACATTTTCAAGTAAGGCTGTTAACTCTATTCCTTCCTCCCGCCCTCCATACATGTTGCTTTCTTCATCCTCTCCCCCCTCTTTAAAGGTAAAAAGATTATGGGTAATCACAGTTAGACTTGGTACCTTTAAAATAGCAAATCAGAGCTCAAGTATGGCTCTAGACTTATATCCTTCATTATGGCAGCGAGTAGGAAAGTGGAAAGCCAATATTTAGGTTATCTAATTATCTATTCCAACCCAATCATCAGTTGTCTTTTTTCTTGTAATCAGCAAAGGATGAGAAAGTAACAGTTTTGATTAGATCATGACAATTAGAAGTGCTGGACAGAGAATATCAAAGAGATATATTTTGGGTCAGAGAGACAAAATTAAAGCTACCCATCTAAATGCCATAGCTAAGGATTCTGGAGACAAAGCTTTTGATAATACTTGGCACTTCTTTTTAAAAGCTTTCAAATCAACTCAGCAGATTTTTAGCATAGGCACAACATAACATTAATCTTAATGAATTTACTGTTCTGGAAAGCTTTTATCTAGGAACACCATTTCACTATCTATATTTGATAGCCTAGGTATATACAAATATAACACAAGATTGTTCTAACAAACACCCACAGATTTGAGAATTATCTCACAGGGATAAACCATTTATAGATCATCTTTGAAGTACTGGTTATAAAACAAAACAAACTGTAAATATGGCCTGAAAAGGTCATGTAAAGAAATGTTAATTCATATATGATCAACTTTATTATGTAGACAAAAGTGAAAATAATTTTTTTACCATTTGTAAAAAATATCTGCAGTTTCCAATACTCTTCTTCTGAGAGAAACTTTAAGTCCTTCTGGCGTTCCTTCAACAGATCTTGTTTATCCAAAATCCATTGTAAACTAAAAACAAAAACAAAAACAAGACATTAAAATGTGCTACTGAACATCTATTAAGGCAATAAAGATAACATTTTTAAATTACAGGCTGCCAGTATTTTCTGAAACAAACTTTGCATGCAAGAAACATTCTTGAGAGAAAATATTTTTCAAATGTTTTAAAACTTGGACATTTTAAAATATTCTGATCAATAATGGAAATATTATTTACTCTTATTAATCTTTATCTTACTCAATGTCCTCAACTACTTATATTTAGCTGAAGTATAATTCAGTCTTTTTCATTATCTTCCATCCTCACTCATCCTCCTTTAAAGATCCTCATCATACTAATAAAGAAGATTTTTTTAAGCATAGATTTAGAGCTGAAAAGGACTTTAGAAGTTATTATGCTAAATCTTTTCATTTTATAAATGAGGAAATGGAAATCACCCATAGTATTGTGATTTATAAAAGACCACACAAGTAACAAGTAGTGGAAGCTGGATTTGAATTTAAGACTTCTGACTCCAACTCTACCACACTGTATTTCAATAAAAGAGTTGGCCCTCTAGGAGGAATATAGCTATAACTATGTATAGAAATGAAACCAACAATGCTTTAACAGCTATAGTTTGACTTATAGTCGCTTTTCATTAAAAATACACACCCACCCACCACTTATTCCTTCATGTCTTTTGTTCAGTCATGTCTCTTTGAGATCCCTTTGGTATTTTCTTGGCAAAGAGAGTGGGTTGTCATTTCCTTTTCCAGCTCATTTTACAGGGTTAAGTGAGTTGCTGAGGATCATACAGCTAGTAAGTTTATCTGAGGCCTTTCTGGTGCTATGCCCTGCAGTCTATCCACTGTGCCTCCTAGATGCCCCAACAACAACACTAACATTAAAAACTAGTGAGATATATTCCTATTTCTAGAGACCTAAAATAATTTTTGCTATCCACATTTGATTGGCTAAGTTACAGAGAAGAAAAAAATCGCATTCTCTTTCTTCATAATTAACTATTTTATTATCATTGTATTCTCTTCATCACTGACAAAAACTTATTTTAAAAAAAGAGAAGAAACATAATGCATAAGGAATTTCTCTATAATGTAGATTTGTCTCAATGTCTATATGCGGGTATATATATACATATATATGTATGTATGAGTACATGTACATGTACAGAGATACTTTCGTAAAGGGCACTTAACCATACATGAGAGCTGGTTTTTAATTCTTGCTCTATTATATACTGGATATACGGTCCTAGGAAAGTCTTCCAAAGCATTTTCACCTGAATAAAGAGATAAAGCTTGCCATGAGGGTGGAAGGATCAATCAAAATAATTCTGTAAGGAACACCTGGTATGGAAACTCCCTCCAAAGAAAGTTAAACTGCCAGTATTTTGTAAGTTGTCAGAATTGCCCAGAGTTATTGAGAAACAATTTTCTACACAGCTAAATTGGTCAACGTTAGGACTAGAACTCAGGTCTTTCAGATCTTAAAACCAGCCCTCTATGCTCCACCCAAGCTACCTCTCAATACCTGCCCATTACAATTCTTCCCTTGTCTGGGGGAGGGGTGGGAAGGGGGGGAGTTGTAGGACATAGGAAATTATATATACATATATATATAATTTCCTATGTTCCCCCACCCCCACATATATGTAAATCCCTTTGTAAAAAGTCAAGGACTACACAAACACTGGGTATACCCCCGTAGACAAAAGAGTGCACTCGATGTAGGTTGTCGCAGGAAGCAGTTGTCTCAGTAATAGTTTTCAGGAAGGAACTACAGAGCGAACAGGAACAAGTAGACCCTCCTCCAGACTACTTAATATTCCTCGGGATGGCATATGGATGACAAAAGACCATGACTTCAACCCAAATAAAAATCCCTAGGCAGGCTGGGCAATGGACCTACCGTATGGCCCTTCATATAAAGGGGTCCTCCTATCACCTTCCTCTTTCCTAATAAGATCTCAGCCCCGTATGGGGCATCTGTTTTTAATATCTTCGCTCGGCTTCCCTCCCTGGCCCGGGCTTCTCCATCATTCATCCCCTCCACTCTTTCACCTTTTCTGCCCCTCCTCACACCTTCACTTACCGGGGTCTGGGTACAGCCACCTCTGCCAGTCCTCACTCGAGGCCTGAGAGAAGCGAAAAGATACAGGACGAAGGAAAGCCCTACCCCGTTTCGAGGGTCCGCCACCTCCTTCCTCTCAACCCCGCCTCCTGCTCCAATCCCTGTCCCGAGGGACGCGGAAGAGACTGGGGTTCTGGCGGCCAAGAGGAGCCGCAGGCCCATCCCCGCCGCAAAACATGAGTCCGTCGAGGGAAGGGGAAAAGGGGACCACTTACTAGTGGGAGCTCTGCCAGAAGTTCCCTGCCATGGAGAGTGGCTTCCCCGGGATGAAGAGCACCAGCGACCGAGCGACCATAGACCCTGCCAGCGCCCGGCCAGCCGGCCCCGCTCCGCTCGGCTCCGCGGCGGCGGCGGGAGCGAAAGGAAGGGGAGAGCACCCGTCCTCCTCGGGGACCGCCCGGCAACACGCCGCCGCACAAAGCCGTTCCCACAGACACAAGTTCCGGTCCGGCCGGGAGACACTCGAGCGAGAGCCTAAGAGGGAGAAGGCGAGGGGGCGGAGCCGGTGGGGAAGGTGCCGGAGCTCTCGTGGGCAGAGCCGTGAGGGCAGGTCTCGCGGGAAGCTTGCAAGCGACCGCTGGATCTGAAGCCGCCGAAGCTAGTAGGCACTGCGCAGGCGTCCCCGTACTGGGTTTCTCCACCTTCTTTCTTACCTCCCTCCCCTCCCTCCCCCCCTCACCCGGCGCTCACTTTTGCGCGTGCGCGTGCGCACTGCTCACCTCCTTGACTTTGTACACGTGAAGCGTTATCAGAAGCATGGGCGGTAGCGACAAACTGGGAAGAGAACGAAGTAGGGTTTGGGTCCCTGAAACATGCTGCTTGAAATAGCATTTCTCAGGATCGGATAGAAGAAGGAGAGGGCTCGTACACAGTGACATACAAGAGTAAGAGCAAAAGGACTCTTTTCTTTCTCTACCCCAACCACGATTCCATGTTGTTTACTAGGGCAATGAATTCTCCGATCAATGAATTTAAACTCGAAGGGACCTTGGAGGTCATATAATCGAACTTTCCCAAGCCAGCCTGTCCTCCTTATTTGTGAAATGGGAAAACTTAAGTTACTTGACGAAGTCCATAGAGTTTATTCAATGGAAGAGAAAGGCTTCGAACTTGGCTCCTCTGACTTCAACTCCAGCCACTGCATTCACATTACACTATCACTCCCTCTCTCAGTCCTGTTCAATTCAACTAGCGCTGTGCCCTCAGGCAAGTGAAAAGTACTGAATCCCTCCGGAAGAGCAGGAGGGCTTCAGGAATCTAATTAATCAACAAGCATTTATTGGATCCCTACTTTACGAAACTACTTTAGTGATTAAAAAAAAAAAAAAAAAAAAAGGCAAACAACTGCGTCCATGACTCTGAGTTAAGAGATAACTGCAAATAACTGTATACATACAAGATTCATACAGCTCGTTTTACGTATGAGGAAACCAAGGCAAACTGGGTTAAATGATTTGAGTGGCTTAAATCACTTAACCCAGAAAGTTTCTAAGGCAAGATTTGAATCTAAGAAAACGAGTCTGACTTCAGTTTATGTACTCTATCCAGACTACATGTCACTTAATTTGCCAAAGTGCAATTGAAGGAATGTCCCTGGTGTGCAATGGGGGGGGAAGGAGGGGAGAGAGAAGTTGATCTTCTGCAGAATGTGAGATTATGTTGAATGCCTAAGAAAGCTAGAAAAACCAGGAGGCAGAGATAATGCGGAATAGTCAATACAAAAACACCTAATCGGGAAATATGAAGAACAGCACATAGACCAATGTAGCTGGATCATAGAGTGGCTGGAGAGGGGGTACAATATGAGAAGACCAGAAAATTAGGAAGGGCTCAAGTTATAAAGCCAGATAGAGGAGGTAAGCCATAGAAGTTTGTTGAGTAATGAAGTGACAGTCATAAAATCACTTTGGAGGATAAATTGGAGTAGGAAGAAACCTGAGCCCCAGAGACCATTAATAGTCTGAAGTGGAAGTAAGAGGTAGGGATAGTCTATACTAGGGTAGTGGCTGGGTGAGTGGAGAGAATGGGACTTAAGAGATGTTATAAGGTAGAAACTTGGCTAGATTTCATCACTGATGGACTATGGAGTGTATGCTCAATGAGGAGACCAGAATGACATTGTTGTGACAGGGACATGGATAACACAATTGCCAAGTAATTCCTAAGAGTGCTAAGAAAAGCACATATAGGAAATTGCCCTTGAGCCAAAGCTTGGATGGAGCCGAAGATTCAAAGCGGCAGATAAAGGAGAAAATTCCCGGACTAATGGACAGCTTGTGCAGAGGTTTAGAGAAAGGAGTGTTTTATTTGTGGAATAGTCTCCTTTGTCTGAATTGTAGTGTGAGAAGGGGACTAATGTCTATAAAGTTAGGGGGCAGCTAGAAGGCCTTTATATTCGAGTTGTATTTTAGCTTAAAGCAATAAGGAACCTTGCAGCTTCTTGAATAGTCTATGGGATTGTGATTGAATTATCAATTGGAAAGTAATGTGGAAAATGAATTAGAGAAGAGAGAAACTATTAATGGGGAAACCAATTAGGAACCTATTGCAAAAGTCCAGATCAAAGGTAATAGGGTGGAAGTGGTATGAGAACAGGGAAAAAAAGCATTATTTGAGAATGTTGTATAAGTGGAATCAACAAGACTTGGCATTTGGTTGGATAAGGAAGAGGGGTGAAGGAGATTAAAAAAATTAAAGGACTCTGAGGATGTAAACTTCAGAGAATGGAAATCAATAACAGAAATAGGAAAGAAAGGAAAGCAAGACTGTTTAGGGCAAAAGAGAATGAATTTAGGTTTGGTTATGTTGGTTTGAATTCCCTGTGGGATATACAAGTGGAGATATCTAGTAAATAGCTGGTGATATTCATGGGAATGGAGCTCCAGTTTACCAAACCCAAGAAAGAGAGGGTGTAGAGTTATGAACAATGTCAAAAGATGCAAAGAACTCAAGAATGGTGATTACCAATGATCTTTGGCAAGCTTGGAAAAAGCCATGAATGAAATGCCCCTTATATATTTTAGTTATAATTGCCCTGGAGAAGGACAATTTGAGTTGGAGTTAAGATGAGTTTTTAGCCAGCTATGGTTGTCTCAAGAACAACAAAATATAATTTTGAAGTAATGCAATGACTTTCTGATTTTATTTCTTCAGTTTCCAAAGTGGTTGGACAGAGGAGACAACACAATAGAGTGTCATTTGAATTCTCTGCTACTTTCTAAATATGTGGACCTATCAATACCAGGCTTATTATTATTGTTCTTGATTCAATTAAATTCAACAGGTTTTCTTAAATTGACTTTTTTTATGTTCTTTCATAGAAAGCCTTTTTATGTCTTCATTATCTGAATCCTACATTCCTCCTATCAGTAAGATACTGATTTTAATTTAATACTATAATATAATTTAATATTATATTATGTCTCAGCTTTTTTTCATACAACACCCTACACTCTCTTGATAGCTCCATAGTTCAGAGAATAATACCTTCTGATAGGTGAAAGAAAGGCAGAGGTCGATGTAGCAGTATTTCCTAAATTTAGTTCTATAGAACTTAGAGGCACGCAGAAACTATTGGAGTTTATTAAGTAAATAGTAAAGGGTTACTGTGCTTTAGAAAATTTATTTTGGCATCTGAGGAGAGAATAGATTAGATGAGAAATTTGAGGCAGGCAGACCAAAAGTTTCCAAAGGGAAAAAAAAAAATTTGTTTTTTCTGAACTTGATGCCAAATAAAATGAGTGTTTTTATAATTGATGGTGCAAGAGGAATATTGTATATGAAACTGAATTTCTTATGAATAAGTTGTTTTTCTTTTATATAATAATACATAAAATATAATATAAATTTCATATGTAATAATTTCAACATACAAGCTGTCCTACTTTTCTGCGAGTTCTGTGAGTTTTATAGAAAGCCTTTATGTATGTTGGGCAACTAGGTGGTACAGTGGATATAGCAATGAGCCTCAACTTAGGAAGACCTGAATTCATCTCCAGCCTCAGAGACTTACTAGTTGTGTGACATGGGCAAGTCATTTGACTCTTTATCTTAGTTTCTTTATCTGTAAAATGAGCTGGAGAAGGGAATGGCAAACTACTCTAGTGTCTTTGCCAAGAAAACCCTAAATGGGGGCACAGTTGAGTTGGACACCATTGAGTAACAACAAAAGAAATACATCACTACATACAAAGTTGGCTTATTATTTAAAATGGTCCTTGTTATTGGATTGTAAATTGTTGACACTTCTGTCTTTGTTGCATCTTTGTTCCCCATTGCTAATATAATGCCTCAAAATACTAATCACTTAATAAATATTTGTTTCATTAAATTTGATTAGAAAAGGAAAAGATGAAGAATTAAGATTATATTGCTTCTATTTCTCCGATTTTAAGACCTCATGATTCTCACATTCTAATCCTGATAGGGGATGTCTAATTGATCACTTGAGCACCTGCTCATTCCTTTTTATTCCTCATTTAGTTATTGAGCACTGATAGGATTTTTGACAAGCAGAACACTAACAGCTTTACAAGCTGAACACATTTTGCAATCTCATTCTTTAACATTGAAAGTTCTCATTGGCTTCTTGAAAAATAGGAGACACAATATATCTTTGTCCCCATTGTTAATATAATGCTTTAAAATACTAAGCACTTAATAAAAATTTGTTTAACTAAATTAGATTAGAAAGAGAAAAGATGAAGAATCAAGATTATATTGCTTCTATTTCTCCCAGTTTTGTTGTCAGTTGCAGATGTTTTTTGGGATATGATCCCACCATGCCTATTCATCCTAATTCATCCTATTCAATCTTGTTGACTGAATTGACTTCAACTTTAACCTGTACTTATTTACAACATAAAACCATGGTTCATCTAGCACAGATCTGAAGGGGCTCAATAATGTTTGCTAGATGCACAATCAATTACTTGTTGGTCTGTCTCAACAAAATGAATGTAAAAAAATTTAAAATGCCACTATAAATTTTTTCTTCTGTTGCATTTTATAAATAATTGGATAAATGTGAAGAAACATTCTCTAAAGCAAGATTCTGAAGATAAAACTTTTGCTACTTAGTTTGAATATCAAATATCAGATATAGAAGAAACATGAGTACATTATTTCCAGTTTAGGGATAGTCTAGTAATCTCATTTAGAGTGTATGTTGTGGTATCAAAATTTTAAAATAGTTCTGTGGGTCTGGCAAATTTATAAAAAAAATTTGAAAACTAAACTAAAATGTTTAAATATGAAAATGTAATCAAAGTAATCTTCCCGAATACTGGTCTACATAAATATACCAAAATAAAAATTATGAAATATCTTAAAAGGTAAACTTCTTTATCCAATTTCTACCCCTACTCCTCAGTTTTAAAACATGTACTGATAGTGGACAATTGCATCCTTTTAATGAAATTGTTTGCAATATTATTAGATTGAGAATAAAATGGATCTTAAATCTATTTTACCAGTCAGCTAAGAGGCATTAAAATTATTTTAAAAACTTTTACTGCAAGTGTGATGTTGGAATCCTTACAAACTGCTAACTAATTAGAGTTGATCTAATCTTACAAGAAGATGTTTTGGGCAGAACCTGAAACAAGGTACTAAGTAGGACTAATTAATACAAGGCTTGTGTTCACATCTTTACTCATTGGAGTTCACAAGTATGGGAGTTTCACAAAGTAAACTTTGTAACTTAGTGAGTTCACACCTCCCTTGAAGCTCTTTGGGCCAGAGAGCACTATGGGAGAAAACCCATAATCTCTCTCTCTCGTATCCCACAATTCCTCCCTCTTGTATAAAAGAAACAGACAGAGGCTCTCAGTCAGATTTCAGCAGAATTACGCCAGAAGCCCTCTCTCCGAGGCAAGGCAGAACATTTTCCACTTGGCTGGCTGATGGCAGAAGAAGAGTTTTCAGAGGAAGAAGCTACGAGTCGAGAGTTCAGTGGACAACCAGATTCATCTTCATCTCATACCACTGTGGTTGGTGGCTGGGCTCCTGCATGCCCCCCGCTAAGACCAAGCTGGTCTGAAAGACTCATCAGAAAGCTAGCCGAGCCCCAAGTGAAGGAGACAAGAAATCCATTCCATCTCTGTGCTGGTTGGAGGCTGAAGAAAGCAGAGGCAGAGGCTGAAGGACAGAACCTTTGGATTTGGAGACATCTGGAGGGCTCTAAGCTAAACCGGCTGTGTTTTGAGAAGAACAAGAACTCCAGCAGTTGAACTCCCAACAGTGTACCACTGAAGTTTTATTTAAAATGAAGGATTCATTTTTGCATCACATTTTTCTAATAAAATCTGATATCCAAGAAATGCAGAAAACCAACAGAGTTTTAAGGTCAGAAGCCAATTAAATGATATGATTTGATACCAAATGATATGAACAAAGAGTTCTAAAAAGAATTTTAAGCTATTATAAGCAGTGCTGTAGGCATCCTCTCTGTCTACTTACTGGCCTTTCTTTGTGACTGTCCATACTGGAGCACCCCATCTTCCCTTTTCATTCACATATAGCTACTTGGTGCTCCGAGACAGCTATAGTTGAAGCTGATCCCCCGTGAACAATGGTAACCTAACTCAACTCATTCTTTAATTACATACTTCTACCCTGTCATACTTATGCCCATCCTAGTGATTCTGAACCCCCAGGTGTCATTGGGCAAACATCACTCTTCATCTCCCACTGATCCATTACTTTATTCATATCTCTTTCAAGCTCTTCCTACCTCCCTTCTCCCCCTCAAACCACTGCTCTAAAGTTTCCCAAACCTTTTATTGTAATCTCTGCATTGCCTCCCCCATGGGCAACTATAATGGGCTGAGGCTTGAGTTGATGCACTGAGGTCCCAAGCACGTGAGGCTAAATAGTAATTGGACCATACTCTATTAATATATATGCTTGGAGAAAGAATGGCCCCTGCCCATTCTTTGTGCAAGTCCTGATGTGTTGTATAGGAAATGTCTTGTATAGGGTGGAGGCAGGGGAGTGGAAAGGGAAGCAGAAAGAGAGACTGCTGACTGGTTTCTTGACACAGCTGCTCACATTGATATCGCGACCCCCCTTCACCTCTGATCCCCCTTTCATCTGCAATCCCCCTTCCCCTCTGCTAGCTGGCTTCCTGTCACAGCTGCCCATATTGCTATTGCAATCCTTCTTCACCACTACTGAGAATAAAGATTGAAGATTTTCCTTAACCTGAATTCCTGACTCCAGCTGATTTTAAATACGCGGTCATCACATTTGGGGCCCAAGCGTGGGAACCAAGGACCCTACTTTCACCTTTTATAGCCAGGCTATGATGCAGACTTCCCAAAATCCAAACATGGGGAGACAGGATCCCTTCTGGCAAGGGACTTCCAGAGAGATTCATCAATGCTTTCAGTGTGGAAAAGTTGGACATTTGAGAGCTCATTGTAGATATGGGGATAGCATGAGAAGACAGAGTGAGAAAATAAAACCCCAAACCCCATGTCCAAAATGTAACTGAAGCTTTCATTGGGCCTCTGAATGTAGATTGACCCAGAGAAATGAGAGGCAGGGCACAGCTCCAAGTATTAATCAAAAGATAGGTGGGGCATGATAGCAACTGAGGTTACACCCAGAGAGTCTTTAGAAATTCAGGACTCTGATGTCATCAACCAACAGAAAAGCAATCAGGATTACAGTTGGGGAGGTTACAGGTCTTTTAAGACAACAGGGCAGTGTCCAGTGCAAACAGCTCCACTATCTTTAGATAATCACCAGGTGATGTGGAAAGATCCAGAAAGTGGTAAATAGAAGGGACCAGATAGACTAACTGCTTGGGGGAAAGGGTTTGCTTGTATTTTTACAGGTGGAAAAGGAATCAGATGGATGCCAATGAGCCGTATTCGCCTTGTCCATTGCAGAGAGACAGAGCAGACCCTTGAAATGAAGGAGAAGACCCAAGAAATATCGGGTGGTTCTGTTGCTGATTGTGCTCACCATTGAAAGAGAGTGGCAGTTATGGCATTTGACTCATGGACATAGAAAATTGTTGGACTTCAAAACCCTCAGGAATCATTGGATTCTCTGAGACATGATAAGATTGTTGTAGGACTTGAAAACCCTCAGGAATCATTGGATTCTCTGAGATATAAGACTTGAAAGCCCTCAGGAATCATTGGATTCTCTGAGATATAAGATTTGAAAGCCCTCAGGAATCATGGGATTCTCTGAGATATAAGACTTGAAAGCCCTCAGGAATCATTGGATTCTCTGAGATATAAGATTTGAAAGCCCTCAGGAATCATGGGATTCTCTGAGATATAAAACTTGAAAGCCCTCAGGAATCATTGGATTTTCTGAGAAATAAGACTGTTACAGGACTTCAAAATCTGCTGGAATCATTGGATTGCCTAACACATAAAAAGACTTTTGCAGGACTTCAAAAACTTGGATTTCCTGATATGTGAAGCAATGGACAATAGATTGATTTTGGACTATCTCTGGCTGCTGAAGAAGGCGTATGTGTGACTGCTGTTTACATACCCTCCTTCTAGGACTTCTGGCAATCTTTTACAACACCATGTTGATTTATATTGTTTGTTATACTGTTACTTGTGTGTACAATTCATGTTTGTTACACCACTTCAAGCCTGCACTAGTTGTGGGGAGAGTCATTACTAATAGCCTCTGTGTTATTGCTGTATGCTTGTGTAATACCTCCCATGCTGATGGGTTTGTGCATAATAAGACCCTTCAGCCCAGAAACCCGATAGCAACCCTCACTTCCCTTTGGTGCTTTTCATCTCCCTTCCTGAGATGTCAGGGGGGTCGTGATCACCTCCTTTTCAGTGCTTTCACCTCCTTTCCTGAGATGTCAGGGAGGGTGTGGTCACCTCCTCTTGGGGCTCTGACCTCCCTGAGGAGTCAGGGGTGGCATGACTACCTGTGTTCTAAAACAAAAGAAAGCGGGAGATGTAATGGGCTAAGGCTCAAGTTGATGCACTGAGGTCCCAAGCACATGAGGCTAAATAGTAATTGGACCATACTCTATTAATATATATGCCCACTCTTTGTGCAAGTCCTGATGTGTTGTATAGGAAATGACGTTTTTGGTGGGTGGAGGCAGGGGAATGGAAAGGGAAGCGGAAAGAGAGACTGCTGGCTGGCGTCTTGACACAGCTGCTCACGTTGCTATCGTGACCCCTCCCCCCACTCCCCACCCCCCCCTTCATCTCTGATTCTCCTTTCACCTGCAATCCCCCTTCACTTCTGCTGGC
This sequence comes from Antechinus flavipes, assembly GCF_016432865.1. Taxonomy (NCBI): domain Eukaryota; kingdom Metazoa; phylum Chordata; class Mammalia; order Dasyuromorphia; family Dasyuridae; genus Antechinus; species Antechinus flavipes. The sequence goes on from NC_067401.1 coordinate 275,015,385, forward strand.
TGGCTTCCTGTCACAGCTGCGCATATTGCTATCGCAATCCCCCTTCACCTCAAAAAAAATAAAGATTGAAGATTTTTCCCTTAACCTGAATTCCTGACTCCGGCTGATTTTAAATACACGGTCATCACAGGCAACAAATTAGATTTTATCTTAAATCTATTCTTTTCTTGTTCCTATTGTCTTCCAAATGATAAGACCTGGCTTCTTCCCAATGACACAACTTCCCTGGCTACCCTCTCCAGCAATAATTGAACTTTTTACTCATACCCCCTGATTCACTGGCTAGGATAGGGGGATTGGCTTACTTCTTATTTCCCACCGTTACTTCCCTCTATCACTATCACTTGACATTCTCCTTTGAGATCTATTTAATCCACCTTTATCACACAGTCAGCAATTTATCTAGAGATCTGTTGGACATCCCTTTCTCTTCCACAACTCCTATACTCAGACTAGGGACTTCAACATATTATTGATATTCCTTCAAAACCTACTCTTCAATTCTTCAACCTACTTATTTCCCAAGACCTACTCTACATACCTTTATCCCATTATAGATTGAGATGGTTATGCTCTTGATTTTGCCCATCACTCATATGTAATGTTTATGAATTCGGAAATGCTTCTATCTGATCATAATCTAAAGCCATTCATTCCACTACTCCCAACACCTTGCAACTCCAAATCCTGTTCTTTGTGAACACTGCAACCTCCAATCCCTCTACCTCTTCAGTTCTTTTCCAGGCCATCACTCCTTCCCTATCAATGTTATACTGTTCTCTTGAGTCTCATGAGTGTTATCCTATCAAAGACCTTGCCTATCAACCCCCAGCCTAAGATTATTTCCACCATCCATTGCCTTTATTCCTACTCAGATGGTGCTAAAACAAACTAGAGAAAATCACGATCTATGATGAAAACTGGGGCCCTTGTTGAATTGGTCCCTTCTAGTGTTATATAATCTGAATTGAGATTTCACTGTAGCCAATCTGTTTATACCTCTCCAAATTGACTCACTATGAGATCATGAAAAATTGGACACAAAAAAATGCTGATTCTCAGATCTAATATCCAGTTCTAACCTATTTCTTTACCTCTGGTTTTACATCTCCAACTGCTTGTTGTATATTTTGAATAGGATATTCTGTAGATATTTAAATTCTACTTGACCAAAATTGAATACCCTACCTTTTCCTTAAACCTATTCCTAACTTCCTTATTTTAAAAAATATTTTAATTTACTATTCAATTGGCTTGTTGTTGTACAGTCATTTCATTAATGTCTGATTCTTTGTGACACCATTTGGGGTTTTCTTGGCAAAGATACTGCAATGGTTTGTCATTTTTCAGTTCATTCTATATATAAGAGGAATTGTGGTAAAACAGAGTTAAGTGGCTTGCCCAAGATCCCACAGCTAGTGTCTCAGGCCAAATCTGAACCCAGGAAGATGAATCTTCCAGATTCTAAACCCAGTGCTTTTACCACTGTGGTGTTTAGCTGTCCTTGATTTCCTTCTTAATGTAGTCATTCAAGCTCAGAATCTACATGTCATCTACCCCTTAATCTCTCTCCTTTCCTCCCTCCTTCTCCTTCTCTCCCATTCTCTCTCATTCTATCTCTGTCCTACCCAATTAATAGTCTAATCCTATTGTTTCTACCATTATAACATCTCTTATATATGCCCTTTTTTTGTTGTTCTGACAATCTGATGTTGAGCTTTGACATTTATTATCTGACTACTGCAATAACCTGCAATAGTCTCTCTTCTCCAAGTCTTTTCACACTTTAGTGTACTAGTTGTTAAATCAATCTTCCTTAAACACCAGTCTGGTCAGGTCATCTCTCTTTTTAATAAACTCTAGTAACTCCAGGATCAGATATAAAATGCTTTGTTTGGATTTTTAAATTCTTTAAAAACCTTGTACCATTCTACCTCTCTTCCCATCAGTCCAGCGATTCTGACTTCCTTTCAGTGGAGTTAGAATCATGAAGACTTGGATTCAAATTATTTTTTAAATACTTATTAGCTATTTGAATCTATTAGTTTTATTTTCTTCATTTGTAAAATGAGGAAAATAGTATCTACTCTGAAGAATTGTTGTGATGATCATAATGACATGAGTTAACATATAAAGCACTTTGGGAATTAAAAAATTCTATGGGGCACCTAGGTGATGTGATGGATAGAACATAGCCTAGAGCCAGGAAGGATAATCTTTGTGAGTTCAGATCTGGCCTCAGATACTTAGTACCTATATGACCTTGGACTAGTCATTTCACCCTCAGTTTCCTCATCTGTAAAATGAGCTAGAGAAGGAAATGGCAAACTGCTCCAATATCTTTGCCAAGAAAACCCCAAATGAGACTCATGAACAGTCAGTCACGACTGAAAAGTCAACTGAGCAAGGAACATATTAATGTTAGCTATTATTATAATGATCAGTATTGGTTCCAAAGAAGACATGAGAAAGCATTTTTTCCTGCTTCTTTACAGAACTTGTGTGTGGCACACGCTATATAGTATCAGATTTTTGTTGTGTTGGTTAATTTTGCTGAATTGCTTTCTTTCCCCCTCTTTTTTTATCCTTTATTAGAAGAGATAGCTTTCTAGAAGGAAGTATACATTGAGAAATGTAGGTGATATCAACAAAAATTTTATTAAAAAAAATAAGATTAATGGCTTCATCATTTCAAAGAAATTGAGAGTCACTAGTCTGAAAGATTCAGGAACTCCCTACACACAGAGGATTCAGCTTTTCTTAGATGGTTTCTGAAGATTTTTGTGAGTCTCATCATCATAAAGAGATGATTGAATTTTCCTCGCCACAATCTTGCTTTTTCTTTGTATCTCTATTAACAAAGAGAAAATGTCTTATAATTTCTTTCTCTATAACATCCCTTGCAGATGTCCCCTTCTATTCTCATAACCACTACTGTAATACAAATCCTCATCACTTCTTAACTAATTGGACTTGCTACCTCAAGTATGCACTCTATCTTCTATGTAACTGTCAAAGTGATTTTTCTATGGTATAGGTCTGCTCTTGTCACTTCTCCTTCTCAATAAACTTAAATGACTCCTAGTTACCTCTAGGATCAAAGACTGTTCTGTCGTTTAAAACTCTTCACAGCCTAGCACTTTGTCTTTCAGTATGATGCTCCATCTCCTTTCTTCAAGTTTTTGGATTAGCTGTTCCCCATGACTGGAATGCTCTCCCTCCCTTCATCTCTGAGAATTCCTGGTTTCCTTAAAGACTCAAGTCAAGGCCTCTTCTAGCAAGTCTGTCCTGATCCCCCAAACCACTTCCAAAGTTACTTTCATCTTTTGCATATGGCCATTTACATATGTTATCTCCCCCATTAGAATCTATGTGGTATGATTTACCATACAATACTTTCAGGAGAGCTCTAGTCCTGTTTATGACAGGATATTTTCCAGAGAGCCAAGTTCCACCATTCTCTACTTGTGGGACAATAGTCACAAATTCATTTCAGTCCTCCATTTCTCCACAAGTAACAGCCAGCTTATTTGGTCCTTGTCTATCTCATAACTCTGACTTAAACCTGGAAACCAGAAAGAAATAACTAAAATAAGGAAAACGCAGCCATTCCAGATTCATCATTAGCAAATACTTATTGTGTAGTTCCTGGCAATTGTTATTATTATTATTATTATTTTTTAATTTCATAGCTTTTTATTTACAGGTTATATGTATGGGTAACTTTACAGCATTGACAATTGCCAAACCTCTTGTTCCAATTTTTCCCCTCCTTTCCCCCATGCCCTCCCCTAGATGGCAGGATAACCAGTAGATGTTAAATATATTAAAGTATAAATTAGATACACAATAAGTATACATGACCAAACAAAAAGAATTGGACTCTGAAATAGTGTAAAATTAGCCTGTGAAGGAAATCCAAAATGCAGGCAGGCAAAAATATAGGGATTGGAAATTCAGCGTAATGGTTCTTAGTCATCTCCCAGAGTTCTTTTGCTGGGTATAGCTGGTTCAGTTCATTACTGCTCCATTGGAACTGATTTGGTTCATTTCATTGCTGAAGATGGCCAGGTCCATCAGAATTGATCATCATATAGTATCGTTGTTGAAGTATATAATGATTTCTTGGTCCTGCTCATTTCACTCAGCATCAGCTCACGTAAGTCTCTCCAGGCCTTTCTGAAATTATCCTGCTGGTCCTTTCTTACAGAACAATAATATTCCATAATGTTCATATACCACAATTTATTCAGCCGTTCTCCAATTGATGGGCATCCATTCAGTTTCCAGTTTCTGGCCACTACAAAGAGGGCTGCTGGCAATTGTTATGTGTTCCTTTGCTATAGAGAGACTCCTCAAGGACTATACAAACTTCCTACGCAGCTTTTGGGGGAAGTAGGAGAGGGGATGGAGCATGATTCTTTACCATGGTCTCTATTTACATAGGTAGAAGGCACATTCTTGAACCCTATATAATAGAACATTTCAAAGAATCTGCTCTTACTGAATCTTCTCAAATTTAGCTTGCAGTAGAAAACTTGATGGAGGAAGCAAAGAAATGATTCTCGTGTTGAATTGCAGGTTCTCCTACTTAATACTTTAGAGCTGAATCCCAGAAAGCTATCTAATCCAAACTTTTTATTTTTCAAGGAAGGAGGCTCAGAGAGAAGTGACTTGCCCCCAAATCCCAGACCTCACTCAAAGTGCAAAGAAGATGAAATGTATTTGAAGAATCACAATTTGTTTACAACATTCTGCCAAGAATGGCAACAAACAGAGGGAATTCTCCAACCTGTCCACCTACCATGGAAAAAGTTGACACCACAGCTTGTGGATTTACAAAACACAAATGTTTTCTATAACTTTAACCAATAGTCTCTAACTAAAGCAATATGATATGTTGTGATGATCACTGTTTGTTAACATTAAGCTATCATACCAGGAATACTGAGAGACTGAGTAGCAAACTCAGAGGGGAGACAGGTAACAATTCAAAGACTAGTATCTTACTACCAATATTATTTGATTTGCTCTATCACTTGTGTTTTATTTCAAGTTACTCTGCCAATCCAGGGGTAGGCAACCAGAGGAGAAACTATGTACCTTATTGTGTTGCTAAAAACTCATTGGAAACACAAAACTTCTTATCTAGCCTTTGATCCTTTAATTTTTCTGTTTTGCCGTGGTTTTGGGATTGGGTACTTCTACCAGGTCATCTCACAGAGGATTAGAAAAAATAATGGCAAAAGTGGGAGGGAAAGGCTGGATAATTTAGTAGTATAACAACAAACTATGGTGAGACTGATATTTGGAAACATGACATGGGAAATCAACATTGGAAACTGAAAAAAAGTAGTGCCTCTAGAATCTTATCATTTGGTGTGAATTCTGTCAGACATAAATTAAAGATTTGATGAAGTTGCTATGGCAGCTTCCCCTTTGTTATTAATTTCTTTCTTAGGACCAGGTTTTTCTACAGCTTGGAGGAATGTTCATAGAGTAATGGCGCAATTCCAGCAAAGAAATTTTAGTATAGGTAAAAATTATATTTTGTCAGATTGATAGATTGGAATTTTCTGCTACATGGCTTGTATCTTAAAAAAATAATCTTCCTTACATTCATTGCCCAGAAAATTTATGGAAAGTCAACATATTATTTTATGCAAATATAACTCTAGTATTCACAACTAGAAAACATTTTATTCTAGTTTTAGGTTGTTCACATGGCTATTCCCAAATATATGTAATTCCCAAGCTTTTTCAGTTCTGTTTTCAGCTGTATGTTCAAACAGAAAAATGCACTTTTCACACTTTTATTTCACATTCATTCCCAATTATTTAACTTATAAAATAAATTTTTTCTGCATTTTTCTCTTTAGAGTAGTGCATTAAAACTACGGATATTAATATATAAAATTAATCAAAATTACATTTGGCTCAGCGAAGGAAACTAGAAACTGTCAGGGAAGTATAAGAGTTGTTTAAATAAGCCTCACTGTCTTAATTTATGGTTTATCCCTTTTAAAGTTGCCTTTAAAAGTATTTCAGTAAATTAATATAAGAGAGTCTATTTAGAGTATTAGGAATGGATGAGAGGTATAAAGATGAAGGGGAATGAATGGAAACTTTGTCTTTTCCTGTGTATTGGATGTAGGAAGTACAGAACAAGGAAGTAAATAGTGTATATAATACTTATGGGAATGTTCATTTTATTTTCATTATCATCACAGGAGAACGTAAGCTCCTTGAGAGTAGGGACTATTTCAATTTCATCTGCCCATCACCTACCTGAGAGCCTGCTATTTAGTAAGTACTTAACAAATACTTGTTGTTTGATTGATCATCCTTATAATTATGAAAAATAATTTGAATAAAATCCTATTGGGTCTTCCTATTTTTAAAAGATTTCAGGAATTAAGAACTAATTTTGAGGATGTTGAATGGAGCATCAGGAATATTCTGGGGATGAAGTTCATATGTTACTATTGAAGTTTCTAATTTTTTTCTTTAGAGACTCAGTACCCCAATCAATGTGTTTTCAGTTTTCACCATCACCCACATTACTACTCCATTTAGACTTTGGCATGCCCTAGTTTTTGGGTAGTCTGTCTTAACTTCTCTAGTGAAAGAAAACCAATAGGAAAACTCACTCACTTTCACTCACTCACTTTCACTTTGGGTAAGAGATAGAAGGCTCAAATCATTATTGATCAGAGAAATGCAAATTAAGACAACTCTGAGATACCACTACACACCTGTCAGATTGGCTAAGATGACAGGAAAAAATAATGATGAATATTGGAGGGGATGCGGGAAAACTGGGACACTAATGCATTGTTGGTGGAGTTGTGAATGAATCCAACCATTCTGGAGAGCAATCTGGAATTATGCCCCAAAAGTTATCAAATTGTGCATACCCTTTGATCCAGCAGTGTTTCTATTGGGCTTATATCCCAAAGAAATACTAAAGAAGGGAAAGGGACCTGTATGTGCCAAAATGTTTGTAGCTAGAAACTGGAAAATGAATGGATGCCCATCAATTGGAGAATGGCTGGGTAAATTGTGGTATATGAATGTTATGGAATATTATTGTTCTGTAAGAAATGACCAGCAGGATGAATATAGAGAGGACTGGCGAGACTTACATGAACTGATGCTAAGTGAAATGAGCAGAACCAGGAGATCATTATACACTTCGACAATGATATTGTATGAAGACATATTTTGATAGAAGTGGATTTCTTTGACAAAGAGACCTAACTGAGTTTCAATTGATAAATGGCGGACAGAAGCAGCTACACCCAAAGAAAGAACACTGGGAAACGAATGTGAACTATCTGCATTTTTGTTTTTCTTCCTGGGTTATTTATACCTTCTGAATCCAATTCTCCCTGTGCAACAAGAGAACTGTTCGGTTCTGCAAACATATATTGTATCCAGGATATACTGCAACATATCCAACATATATAGGACTGCTTGCCATCTAGGAGAGGGGGCGGAGGGAGGGAGGGGAAAAATCGGAACAGAAACGAGTGCAAGGGATAATGTTGTAAAAAAATTACTCTGGCATGGATTCTGTCAATGTAAAGTAATTATTAAATAAAAATTAAAAAAAAAAAAGAAAAGGAAGAGATAGAAGGCTCTATAATGTGGTATATTGAAGCAAGAGACACAGAAGGTGCAGGTTATAACAATTAGGACATTTCAAATTCCAAGCTTCTATAATTACTCATGACTCAATTATTTTGTCTAGGACAGAAAGAGTGATTATTTCTCTTTCTGTACAAATACAGTTTGACATAAAAATCACCATGTCAATACTAGAAGGGCCCTTTAGACTAATTCTAAGTAAGAATTTTCCCTTAGCAGAGTTCTTAAACTTACACCTTTATTTTCACTAATGATGAAAATTTAGCATTTCCCTTGATTGTGAATTTAGGCAACAAATAGTATTCTGAAAAGGGTTTCACAGATTTTTATCCACTGCCAAAGGGATATGACACAAAAAGATTAAGAACCCAGGCTTCATAGTATCCCTGACAACTAGTCATTTACAGATTACTGATGGTTACTCCATTTGCTATTACTATTTATATCCGGTGTGTATAAAATTCCTCAAACTTGAGTAATTATCAATGTGTTTATTTCTAGAAGGTAAGAACGACTTTGAAAGGGAACCCTCATCAGAATGAAACTTAATTTTAGGAGGACAGGGAAAATAGTTAAAGAACTTGCTCACCTCCTTCCACTTTATCGTTTTCCTATTCAGCCCCTGGAGCTGGGGGAAAAAGATTTCCCAGCTGACTGAAAGCTCTTTGTCTCTTGGGATTATGGAGAAAGCTAAGCAAACTCCTCCTAGCTCTGTACCCTGCTTTAGCCGACTACAGATAGCTTTTGCATCAGAGCTTCCTGCTGATGGAGAAAAAGGGCTGCTGAGTTGGAGTCTATAGAAAAGAGGCTGCACAAAGGCCTAGGATCTAAGGGCACAGAGGGAGACATGTCTTCGAGATGGTGGGATAGCACTTGTCTGCTTACCTACCTAGGCAGGAAAGGCGTGATAATTCTCATGGTCATGAATGTTCAGCAATATCTTACTTATTGTATAGCATAAGGATAATAGGATAGAATTTCCTGGAGAAAATAATGGGAATTATTATGGGAGTTTCTTTTTTCCTTGGAACCTGTAGACAATGAACAGAGGACCAGTTTCTTTTATCATATATTGTGGCTGCTCTTTTTGTATGGAGGTAAGGCCATGAGACTCTTGTTTACTGAGGAATCCTCTGACTTCTAAAAGAGCTATTCTTTCTAGAGTAATAAACTCCCATCCCTCTTATCTAGAGTCTTATCTATTGGTATTGGGAATATATTTTAGGGCTTTTTGTTTCTTTTTCTTGCCTTCAATCCTATATTCCTTGTTTTGGGATCTGCTTCTCTTTGGGTTTCTCTTTCATTTGAAGCAGTGGAAGGCCCCAAAGAAAAAACTTCTAGTGCCCCAAAAGGTCACTGGAAGTGATATTTCAGGAAATTTTTGCGGAGGATGAAAAAGAAGTTAATACCCCATGCTTTGTCTCTTCCCCTTTATTACTTATTGGTCAGGCTTTTAAAACTACTTGTCTCTACTTTGATGATATTAAATAAAATCATGAGCAATGAACAACCATTTCTTGCCTGAATTCACTCATTTATCAGTGAAAAGCTAGATAAACTACAGTAATCTAAAATAGGCATGAGTTTGATCATTAAAAAATTGTTTCATTTGTGATGTTATTTAGAATAAAAATAGCTCTCAAATACTTATATAGATCTTTCTAAGGTTCAGAAATTACTTTATGCTAATTGGTAACAAGAATGTGGTGCTGGGCATTGTATTACTTTGTTCCAGGTACTGTGCTAAGTGCAAGTTATTTCATTTGGTCCTTATAATAATCCAGAAAGGAAAGCAATATTTATATAGTATTATCCCCATTTTATAGATGAAAAAACTGAAACTTTGAAGAATTAGTAGTGCTTCAGTTCACAAGACCTGCCATCTAGAACTCTCAATCAATTATATTTATTAAGCATCTGCTATGTGCCAGGCACTGTACTAAACTCTAAGGATAAAAGAAAGGCAAAACTTGCTGGATTAATTTATTTTCTGAAGTGTTTAATGGATAATTGGTTTTTTTGGAGGGAAGGGATCTGTCTATCAATCACATTTACTGAGTCTACTACATGAAAGCATTTTAAAAAATTATAACTTTTTATTAACAGAACATATGCACTGGTAATTTTTTACAACATTATCCCTTGCATTCACTTCTCTTCCCTCTCTTCCCTCTCTCCACCCCCTCCCCCAGATGTCAGGCAGTCTTATACACGTTAAATATGTTATAGTATATCTTAGATAAAATATATGTGTGCAGGACCGTACAGTTCTCTTCTTGCACAGGAAGACTTGGATTCAGAAGGTAAAAATAACCTGGGAAGAAAAACAAAAATGCAAGTAGTCCACATTCATTTCCCAGTGTTTTTTCTTTGGGTGTAGCTGATTCTGTCCATCATTGATCAATTGGAACTGAATTAGATCTCTTTGTCGAAGATAACCACTTCCATCAGAATACCCTCGTCATACAGTCTTGTTGTTGAGGTATATAATAATCTCCTGGTTCTGCTCATTTCACTTAGCATCAGTTCATGTAAGTCTCGCCAATCCTCTCTGTATTCATCCTGCTAGTCATTTCTTACAGAATAATAATATTCCATAACATTCATATACCACAATTTACTTAACCATTCTCCAATTGATGGGCATCCATTCATTTTCCAGCTTCTAGCCACTACAAACAGGGCTGCTACAAACATTTTGACACATACAGGTCCCTTTCCCTCCTTTAGTATTTCTTTGGGGTATAAGCCCAATAGAAACACTGCTGGATCAAAGAGCATACACAGTTTGATAACTTTTGGGGCATAATTCCAGATTGCTCTCCAGAATGGCTGGATGTGTTCACAACTCTACCAACAATGCATCAGTGTCCCAGTTTTCCCACATCTCCTCCAACATTCATCATTATCTTTTCCTGTCGTTTTATACATGAAAGCATTTTAACTAGGTGTGAAGAACAGGCTTTAGAAACAAGGATCTTCAAAATATATCTTGCATGAATGTGTAAGGAAAGAAAGTAGAGTAGGTTTCTAATAGGATTATTGTTTAATGTTTCCAATCAGAAAAGGCTCGGGGTGTGTTGGAGATAAAGTAATAGATAATAGAGAAAATATCTCATAGTTAAAGGCTTGTAATTTAAGCATCCTCCTGGGAGAAATACCTGCCAGAGACTCTTTTGACAAAATCATTAGGTTTCTCACTTTTTTCTATCCTTTGTTTCTCTCATTTTCCCTTGAATCTCCATTTTTCTTTCCTTCTGCAAATTGTGTAACCAGAAGAAAATTAGAAAGCCCCACTTCATACTTTGCCTTAGGAGCTGAAATAATTTCAGTAAACTTAAATTTTTTGATGAAATATTCATTGCTTCATAACATTTAGAGCTAGAAGGGACCTTAGAAATTATGTGATTCTCCTCCCTCTCACCTATCCCACTAGTTCCCCGAATATACAGGGATCAGAAAAAAAGCCTGTAATTTACCCAATATCTTTAGCTACTAGGAAGTAGAGCAGAGTTTTATATCCAGAGCCTTGGCATTGAACACTAAATTACAATTCAGATAATTAAATAATTTGTTTTTTTAGATATATAATTGATATAATAACCTCAGGGTCCCTGGAATTTAAGAAGACTGACAGGAACTTCCTTTTCACTGATCTTTATAAAAAATGAAAATATAGGCTCCTAGCATAGAGTAGGAAAATCTTACAAAATTACAAAACCTTAGAGCTGCGTCAATGCACTGGATACACACACTTACTTGACTATATTGAATGATTCTTGTACTCAGAATTAAGGATTCATGATGGAAACTGAGGACACTCTGGTATTGACATGCCTTGTCACTGCTGGAATTTCTTCCCAATTTTTCCAGACACCTCCCATCTAGTTAACTAAAGGCCTTCCTCCTCCTTCTCCATTTGATGTTTTTCCTTTTCTACATGACTATCCCAGATTCATTAAGCATATCTTTCCTCAGTGATGTTGTGTCTCATTACTTCTTTTGTTTAAATACTTTATGCTTAGCAATAAGCTACAGTCTCCAAGCATCTTTCCCTTGCCCTTTAAGTTGTTCTTTATTACAATTTTTTTGCAAAAAATACACAAAAGCCCCTTCACTTTTAAATTCTTCCCCAAAGATAATAATGCATTGTTGGTAGAGTTGTGAACTAATCTAATCATTCTAGAGAGCAATCTGGAATTATGCCCAAAGGACCACAAAACTGTGCATATCTTTTGATTTAGCAATACCACTACTAGATCTGTATCATAAAGAGATTTTTGTAAATAGGGAAAAAGACCTACATGTACAAAAATATTTATAGCAGCTCTTTTTGTGGTATTAAGGAATTGGAAATTGAAGGAATGCCCATCAATTGGAGAATGATTGAACAAGTTGTGATATAATGTTGTTATATATATATAATACATACATATATACATATATAAGGTTAAACATCATTGTTCTATAAGAAATGATGAGCAGGTAGATTTCAGAAAAACATAGATTTACATGAACTGATATTGAGTGAAGTGAGCAGAACCAGGAAAATATTGTACACACTAACAGTAATACTATGTGATAATTAATTATGATTGACTTAATTATGCTCAACAATACAATTATTCAAAACAATTCCAAAAGATTCTTGATGGAAAATGTGATCTCTATCCAGAGAAAGAATTATGGAGTCTTATTGCAGATCAAAGAGTACTATTTTAACCTTTTTTTTTTCTTTCTCATGTTTTTGTTTTTTCTTTTTGTTCTGATTTTTCTTTCACAACATGACTAATGTTAAGAAATATTTTTTTATTTAAAAAATTATTTTGTGGAAATATTTTAAACAACATTGCACCTGTATCATATTGCTTGTTGTCTTGGGGGGGGGAGAGAGAGAGAGAGAGAGAGAGAGAGAGAAATTTGGAACTCAAAAATCTTATCAAAAATGAATGTTAATAATTATCTTTACATGTAATTAGAAAACATAAAATACTGATTTTAAAAAAGAACAATTTATGTAAACCTTGTCAGTAAAAAGACAATACCATTAAAAATATGAAAGGAAGGAGTGTTTATAGTCTGCCTAATGTTTGTGAGAAACCTGGAAAATGCCAAGCATTATCTTGAGGTAGATACACTTTAAAAATAAAATGCCTTTTTGTCCATACTGTCTCATTATACTCTAGGTATTAGAAATCTGCCTGTGAAAATGTGACTACAAAGTAAATAAAGAAAAGAATCTTTCCCTCTTCTGTGAAAAAAAAAATTCATTCCCATAGCTGTTATCAGCTAGAATTTCAAAAATTGAGGTATGCTTACTCAGAAACTTTTAATCAAACATGATAATTAATGGTTCTAAGTATTCTTTACATTTGGGGCTTCTTTTGTTTTCCAGAATCAGAAATTTATTTTCTTTCCCTGGTGTCCTCTGACTTATCTTCTATTTTAATAATTAAAGAATATTTGAATAACATTTTTCTATAGGTTACAAAGAGGAGTGGCATGGGAGGAAATGAGAGAGAATGCTTTTATTGTTCAATACTCTACCATTCAGATTTCATCTTAACATGGAAATTAATTTTTTCCTGTGTTTCCAAAAGAGAAATTAATTTAATTTGCTTACTTCTGGGTATTCTATTCATTATGATGTAGCCACTGAAAAAAGTCAAAAGTTCAATTGATTTTTGGATTTACTTGGCCCAAGATTCTAAAGTCAAAATATTGTATGTTGTTTTCCTCATTTTTTAAAAATAGGAAATTTAGGAAGCTATACATTAAAAAAATGGTAAAACAGGTAAATTACTGGCAGTGCCCTGTCACCTTATTATCATCAATATTGTCCCAACCCCAATTATGATACTAACATTGCTTATTGTTTGTGGTCAGAGTTTTGTTGTTTCTCCCCTTCCCATAGCTATTCTTTCAGTGGTAGCCTTCTGATACTTGAAGAGTATTGGCATATTGGTAAAAAAAGAATGTTTTGGTTTCTTTTCTCAAAAATGTACCTATTCCTCTGATGACATGATTTCAAGAGCCTTGATCATTATTAAACCTTCTCTGCACTCTTTTTTTTTGGGGGGGATATTTTCTCTTTTTGAAATAATACTTTATTTCTCCCCAATTACATATAAAACAAAATTTACCATTCTTTTTTTTTTAATTTTGAATTCCAAATTCTATCCTTTTCTTCTCCCTCAGTGAGCTAGTAAGCACTCTGATGTATGTTATATATGTGCAATCATATAAAACATATTTCCTTATTAGTCATTTTGTGTGTGTGGGAAAGCTCAAACAAACAAAAAAGAAAGTGAAAAATAGTATGCTTTGGTCTGTATTAACATACCATCAGTTTTTTCTCTGGAATTTGAATGCATTTTTTATAATGAATCCTTTGGGACTGTCTTAGATCATGGTATTGCTGAATATAATTGTCATTCACACTTGTTCATTTGTACAGTATTGCTATTAACTGTGTACAATGCTTTACTGGTTCTGCTCACTTCATTATATCAATTCATATAAATCTTTCCAGATTTTTCTGAAATCATCCCATTTGTCATTTCCTAAAAATAATCCATTATAATCATATATTATACTTTCTTCAACCATTCCCCAAATGATAGACATTCCCTCAATCTCCAATTTATGCCACTGCAAAAAAGAGCTGCTATAGTTTTGTACAAATAGGTCCTGCTCCACCTTTTTAATCTCTTTGGGATACAGATCTAATAGTGATATTTCTGGGTCAAAGTGTATGCAAGGTCTTATGGCCCTTTGGGAATAGTTCCAAACTGCTTTCCAGAAAGGACTGATGAGTTCATAACTCCACCAATAGTCCCTGTGCTTTTAAAAAATTTTTTTTTCTGCTTTTATTCTTAGCTTTTCCTCATCTTCAAGACAGGAATAATAATAGCACCTGCTACACAGAGTTGTTAGGAGCGTCAAATAGGAAGATGTGGAAGGTGCTTTGGTTTTTTTTTTTTAATAACTTTTTATTGACAGTACATATGCATGGGTAATTTTTTTACAACATTATCCCTTGCACTTACTTCTATTCTGACTTTTCCCTTACTTCCTTCCACTCCCCACCTCTCCCCCCGTAGATGTCAGGCAGTCTTATACACATCAAATATGTTATAGTATATCCTAGATAAAATATATGTGTACAGGACCATACAATTCTCTTCTTGCACAGGAAGACTTGGATTCAGAAGGTAAAAATAACCTGGGAAGAAAAACAAAAATGCAAGTAGTCCACATTCATTTCCCAGTGTTCCTTCTCTGGGTGTAGCTGATTCTGTCCAGCATTGATCAATTGGAACTGAATTAGATCTTCTCTTTGTCGAAGAAATTCACTTCCATCAGAATACATCCTCATATAGTATTGTTGTTGAAGTGTACAATGATCTCCTGATTCTGCTCATTTCACTTAGCAACAATTCATGTAAGTCTCTCCAAGCCTCTCTGTATTCATCCTGCTGGTCATTTCTTATAGAACAATAATATTCCATAACATTCATATACACAATTTACCCAGCCATTCTCCAATTGATGGGCAGTCATTCATTTTATAGTTTCTAGCCACTACAAACAGGGCTGCCACAAACATTTTGGCACATACAGGTCCCTTTCCCTTCTTTAGTATCTCTTTGGGGTATAAGCCCAGTAGAAACACTGCTGGATCAAAGGGTATGCACAGTTTGATAACTTTTTGAGCATAGTTCCAGATTGCTCTCCAGAATGGTTGGATTCGTTCACAACTCCACCAACAATGCATCAGTATTCCAGTTTCTCACATTCCCTCAAACATTCATCATTATCTTTTCCTATCATCTTAGTCAATCTGACAGGTGTGTAGTGGTATCTCAGAGTTGTCTTAATTTGCATTTCTCTGATCAATAGTGATTCGGAGCACCCTTTCATATGAGTGGAAATAGTTTCAATTTCATCATCTGAAAATTGTCTGTTCATATCCTTTGACCATTTATCAATTGGAGAATCTCTGTGCTTTTTTCAACAGCTCTTTTAAAATGTAGCATTTAGATGTGATCTGAATAGTACAGAGTATATTTTGGAACCATTATATTCCTTCAGATCTTTGTGTCTATTAAAATAAATTAAGGGGGCATTAACTTTTTCTCTTCTCTCCTTCCCTTCCTCCTTCCTTTCTTCCCTTCCTTCCCTCCCTTTCCCCCTCTTTCCCTTTCTCCTCCTTTCACTTCCTCCCTGCCTTCCTCCCTTCCTCCTTTCTTTCTCTCCCTTTCTTCCTTTCCTCTTTTTCCTCTCTTCCTCCCCTTCGTCTCTCCCTTTTGAAAAGACAAAAAAGGAAAAGAAAGGAGAGGAAAGGAAAAGAAAGGAAGAGAGTTCTACTTTATACATAGCATAATGTGATCATGAGTTTTTGTTGCTTATTATGGTATATAATAAGGTATATTATATATAATCAGATCCTATATAATAAGGTATATCATAAGGTATATAAGGTATAAGGTATAATATGGTATATCAATAAGGTGGTTCTGAGGGGTAGTGAGGTAGATCCCTATATAAGGGGAAAACAAACAACATCCTAAGAAAATATGGAGATAAATTTCATGGTGCATAATAGCTATATACCATGCTTATCCAATGGAAGAAATCCATAATAATGAGAAAAGAAATTTCTTTAAAACTAAATATTCTTCCTTATCCAGACATAAAAAAGACTCAAATCCAGAACTATATAATTCTGTGTGCACTATATATATATATATTTTTTTTTTCCCCAATATTTTTGAAGTTCAGAAACTGACATCAAGCCATTGTTAAACAAGACTCAGCAAAGATTCCTTCAGTTTGTTAACTCAATTAAATATTTATTCTTATGACAAGTCAGGCTTCAGTCTTGCCAAAATTTATATTTCTTCAGTTTTCAATATCACAGATTGGCAAATTTTATCTCTTTTCTCTCTTATTATCTCTATTTTCCTCATCTTTCCATATCACTCAAAATAGGCAACTAAAATTAAATTCGGTTTTAGATTGTTACCTAAGAGACTCTCTTTTTTCTCCTTCTGTTAAACTGAGCAACACCCACCCACCTACAGATCTATACACATCAACTCTGTATAACCTTGTAGCATATTTTGGACTTCTTTGAACAAACTAAAACATTTCATAGACTTTATGCTGATTGTTCTCACAACATTTCTTGGAAGGGATATGGGGTTTCATAGAAACAAAAATGTTTTTTCATTTAAAAAATTAGGCAACTGAAATAACAAAGCAGACTTCTCAAGGTTTAAAGGGAGGACACTGCTTGAACTCTATCACGATCTTTGATCTAAATACTGATAGTCCATTGCCCCTTTAATACATAAAAGTATTATGTTTCGAGTTTTATTCATAAGTTTCCATTCACAGAAGATGGGCAATTCTTTCAAGTTGGAAGACACAGAAAGACAAAATTGGAGAAAATTAAGAAACTAACAAATGAGTAAGATGTATAAAATGGTTTTGATTGGTAAATGGAAGAAAATGTAGAGGGTTCTACTCAATGTAATGAATTTAGACTATGTAAAAAAAAATCTATGCAATAGATCTTTTTTTTTAAATTTCTAGGACAATATAGTGCTTGGCACATAGTAGGTATATAATAAATATTGATTTATTGATTGATTAGTTATATATTTTTTGCTTATTAAGGTAATACAAGGTAGGAACAAAAGAGACCAATAGGCTATCTTTTCTCTGAACATCAAACACCAAGACTTAGTGCTGTGTGGGACCGAATAATACATTTAGTATTATTACAATTACATTATTACTTCCAAGTATGAACAAATTAGTAAAGAAATTTGGATAGTTTAGTCAGTTATTCATAATTAAATTATAAAAAGCCTCATAGAAGCTTGGTCATAAAACAATATTAAGAACTAATCTAGGGGATGATTGATGGCAACTATTGATGTTACTGGTCAGATGAATGAGGCAATGGGACTGACAACAAAACCAACCCCAAATCTGCATTTGCCTTTTGTTTTTTCCTTTGGGAAGTTCATGTCTCATCTGTTTCCTCCTCTACTTCCCTCCTTCCACAGCCACCCTTCCCCCTCTTCATACATAATATACAATGTTATGGTCTTAGGAAATTTCCATGGCTTTCAGGTTTCAAGAAGTGGGATATCTTTGTTTAAGGGAGAGACCTTGGCCAGGCCTCTTATCTCTCTTCTTTCCTATAATAGGCCCATTAGATCCTGAAGCCTGTTAGTCCCTGGCTGCTTTTAATCTTTTTCTCCCTAATTTATCTTTTCTTGGCTGGACATCCTCAGAGAATGCAGGACCCTTTGAGCCTACTGGGGGCATAAGCCAATCCAAGAGCTACAAGGGTCTACCCCTAAAGCAGAAACTCATTTCATGATCAAGAGTAACATCACAGGAGACACTAGAGATTCAAATGATATATTCCAGATCCTGAAAGTCAGTAACAAAGATTTCCAGAAACAGCATCAAAAGGTGGAGGGGAGTTGGGATGGAGGAAGATGGACCTAGGTGGAAAAATACTAGATTCAGTAAAATTTTATCTCTTTTTTTGAGGCAATTGGAGTTAAGTGACTTGTACAGAGTCACACATTAAGTGTGTTAAATGTCTGAGGTAGGATTTGAACTCGTCAGGGTTGGTGCTCAATCCATTGGACTATCTAGTTGCCCCAATCCAAATTTTTTTTTTAAGTCTCGGGTTCAATTCTACCAGACCACTTATAGAGTTATGTATCTTGGGGAAATTACTTATCCTTTCAGAAGCTTAGAATCCTTATCAGTAAACTGAAGTTCTGGTACTTTTATTGTTTGTCTCAAAGCATTGTGGTGAGGAAAATATTCTATAAACCTTAAAGCTTTTCATGTGTGGGCTAACAATAATAGTAACAATATCTAGCATTTATATAATACTTTGAGGTTTTTAAAAGAATTCTACAAATATTATGTTATTTAATCATAGCAACGACTTTCAGAGATAAGATGGAGGAAACTGAGATGGAGGTTAAGTGACTTGTTGCATAGCTGGTGTGTTTCTAAGGTAAAATTTGAATTCAACTTTTCCTGACTCTAGATTACTATTATCTCCTTATTTTCCTGTCTTTTTTATGTCTCCTGATTTCATAGCAAAAGTGTCAGTGGTCTAATTGTCAAGAACAGGTTACAAAGATACGGTAAGCCACTTATCTGGCCTTACTTATAAGTCTGGGTATTAGAAACCACATGTAATTCATGTTATATGATTCCTGGCACATGGCGAGACTCTATAGTCAATGCTAATGATAATTATTACCACTCTGTTTACTTATCAAAAGAAAGAAGTTAATATTTGTGACAATTTAAAGATTTCACAGAGACTTAGAAAAATACAAAAGAATTCAGGAAATGCTTCTATTATAAAAAATGAATAATTTATTATTATAAATTGATTTTTTTTAGTGCTCAGAAGATTAAGTAGTTAATCCCTGCTATAAAATACAAAAGTAAAATCTTGCCACATGTCAAAATCATTCAATATTCTTCGAAAAATATAACAATAGAAATAACTTTGATGATCATCCAATTACTTATATCAAGTTAGGCATAAAATAGGGTAATATCTACTTTCCAACTGTTTTTGCTATTATCATGAGGGCTATTCATTGAGAAGGACAAAAGGAAGTGAGCTTTCCTAAAGATGATTTCCCCAATGTCCTTGTTTATAGATGACTTTGTATTAATTAAGTGTCTGAGGTCAAATTTGAACTCAGGTTCTCCTGATTCTAGGGCCAGTGCTATGCACTGAGCCAACTAGCTGCCCCCCCAAAACCCCTCAAAATCCTCCTTTACACATAAATTCTAGACAATACCTTTAATACAGGCAGAAATACTAATTAATATTTCATTGTTGTTGTTGAGTTTCAGTTATGTCTAACTCTCCTGATCCCATTTGGTGTTTTCTTGGCAAAGATATTGAAGTGCATTGTTATTTCTTTTTTCAGCTCAACTGAAGCAAACAAGGTTAAGTGATTTGCCCAGGGTCACACAGTTAGTAAGTATCTGAAATGGGATTTTAATTCAAGTCCTGGTTTCAGGGCTGATCATTTCACCACCTGATTGCCCTCTTAATTTAGATAATGTTAGCAAAAGAAGTTTAAACAGTTCCCCATTTAATAAACTTGCTAATCATTGCTCCATAGTGCTTGACATTAACTTTTTTTTTAATTTTTAGATTTCTCATATGATGAAGATATTTTAATATCTAAATTCCCATTTTCACCCATGAAGATCATGTTATTAAATGACCATAGTGAGTACCACAATGCTTTAGATTCTTTGAAGTCTTTTTGTAGATTTTCCCCCTCCCCTCTATCCATTAATCAATTTTTAAAAAGTATTTATTAAGATCCTGGCACTATATTAGGCACAGGGAATAAGAAATAGTTCCTGCCCTGGAGGAGTTTCCATTTTATTAGGGAAGACATGTCCTTAAATATATGCAAAATAAATACATTTTTTCTTGCTATAAGCATACATTCCTGTGGATCTGAAAAGTCTCAAGCAGAAAGTGGAACTCAAGCTGAGCTTTGAAGGATACTAGAGATTCTAAGAGGTCAAGGTGAAGAGAAGAAGTGGGAGACAGCCTGTCCAAGATGATAAGAGTCTGGAGCTAGAGTGCTCTATGCTCTATGTGAACAAGAAGGTCAATTTGTCTGGACCACAGAGTTTGTAAAGAGGAGTATTATATACTAAGGTTAGAAAGTAGGTTGTAATAGCAAACAGAAGTGTTTATATTTGATCCTAAAATAAAGAGGAAGCCAACATTCTTTTGCATAAGAGAGAATGTCTATTTTGTTTTATTCTAAGATGGAAAAAAATTGCCCTATAGACTAGGAGGCTTTTTGGACAAATTTAAAAGGCTTTAAGTAGGGAATAGTAATCTTATTTTCTATTGGTAGTTGGTCACATACATTTTTACATTACCAATATGGAATTTATTTTGCTTGATTATGTACATTTCTTCTTATTTAATTATAATCACAAAGATTTGCATTCTTCTATTGCCTGAAAAAGTCACATATATTCCAGGCCTTTGTAAATTATATTCCTAAACTAGACACCAATGTCCCTGGTGTGAGATAAGAATCCTTCCCTTTTGGTAAGAAGATGAGATGGCATCTGTACTTGTAAAATTCAGGAAATTTTGGCATTATTGATGGGAACAGGATTGGCCTACCTTGTGGGTGGTCTTGAGGATTGTGCCATATTTCTCATGCATTATATATATAGCAAATATATAAATATCAGTTATCTAAAATTTCTTTTCTTTATTATGATTTTCATTGAGCAAGAAAGAATTTTGCAGTATGTTTTGGAGAGAATTTATTTTCTGATGGTCTTCCACACCGAGGCATACACTTACAATTATATTATGAATACATCTATACTCACCTCCTAGCCATACCTTCCTCCATAACTTCAGACCAAAGTAACACTCACTCATTTGAACTATGTTATCCCTTTTGCCATATTCTATGTCCTGTAATTATAGTTATTTGTGTCTGATTTCATAACAAGGAGGCAGCATCAAGGACTTTTTAAAAGTTAGAGAAGTAGCAGTATTCCAAGCTTTTTAAAATTTATTTTAATAGTTAATTATATTAATTAGATTATATATTATAATTATACTAATATAAGTATATTATAATAGTAGCACTAAAAAGCCCTAGCAATTGTCTAAGTCAGTGGAACATTACAATTTTCCTTTCCCAAACTACACCTTCTGTGGACCCATTTCAAGAATCCATGGGTTGGGTTCTAAGAACCATTTTACTCCATCTTACTGTTTGATTTCCTGTGCCAATTTTTACCATTTCTTTGACATAAACTATGGAATTTTTAAATTTTCATGTCCAGTGTTGAATAATGCCTTAATCTCAGAGTGTGTTATCAGGCTCTTACTGAAGGGCTGTACAGAAGGACCCAGATTACCATTTACCTCTACTGTATTTTGTTCCCTCAGTGCCAATTATTGATGGATAGGTGACTCATTTCTTGTACTATGTTGCCTTCTGTGACTTTGTGACTATTTGAATTTTTATTTGCATAATCTTATTAAATTGCTCTCCAGGTAATAGAAAACTGTCTCATAAACTTAAATACTTACAATTGTTAGTACCATATCTTCTATCAGTTAGCAGATATGTTCTTTGGGTTGACAGAATAAGGGCAAAGGCAAGGGTGTGATGAAACTAGCTTGAAGCAGCTCATTAGAATTAATTGTTAAATTTTCAGTGTTAACATTTAATTCTTGGAAATTATCAAATGCTACAAGTTAGAACTTGATTTATTGTTATTTTGATTATCTGGTTTTAAGAATGTAATAGCGATTATATTACTAATGCAGATTAAACCTAAAAAATGTATTATGTATAAGGGAAATATCCCTTGGAGATGTGGTTGTTAAACAGTTAACAACAAAAGTATCTTTGATGGGTTGGGAGCATTCTACTAGAGATATGCTAATATAGATATTCTATTCTAGAGACATTCTACTCAGCAATAATTTCAAAAGTCAACCTCTTGTTGTAAAATGGGGTTGAATTTATTAGCCAGTAATTCATACCCTAATTGGCATAAGCATTAGTGTATCAGAAGGGTTGGTATCTATTAGATTAATGACATAGCAACCATTTTTCATGAATATACATCCTAGACTTTGTCTTCATTTAATATGGAAACTATTTCATGAGCTCTGACATATTCTTGCATGATCTGGCCCTAGTTTTTCCTGATCTTTGTTTATTAGATCTTTTTTGAGGGCTTCAATCTATCCCCTTAATGGTCACCTGCAATTTGAAGTAACTCCTCCCTCTTCCCACCTCTCCTAATTCCTAAGTCTTGAATGAAACATTATTTGATGTAAAAATTCTAAAGACACACAACATGATATCAATGTGATCACTCCTTATTCTCCAAAGAGGAAATTTAATGCAAGGAACAGAGCTGCAACTGTACTTTCTGTTCATAGAGAAATATTTATAAATATATATATATATATATATTTATATAGCAATATATAGATCTATATAAAATAGAGAAACATATACAACTTTTATAGAAATCGAGAACCAACAGAGGCAAAGTAGTTTATTGTCTCTGTTATTTTATATTTCGTTCTGAACATTAGTAGGGTGCTATTTCTGAACCTTGCTTTTTGATCTCTGCTTTAAACTTTGTGGTGTTTTAATTGATAAAGAGGCAAAGTATTATTCCTCTTCCCCACATCTGGATCTTTACTTTGAGATTTTTCAGGCTTTTATTAGTCTTAACCTCACTTGTGGGGTGGATCCTTTGGTTTATATGAATATAAAATCATAGGATCATAGATTTAGAGCTGGAAGTGACCTTAAAAGTCATATATATTGTGATCCCCTCATTTTTCAGTAGAAAAAATCAAGACTCAGAAAGATTGAATAACTTACCTAAGATCACACAGATAGTAAGTGGCATGATTCTGTATATCCCTGGCAAAATTTCTTAATAAGATGAAACCATTTTTTAGGATTGTACAGGTGTGTTGTCAACCAAATCAGTTTTACAGATAAATACTTCATCTGAATGTATTATTTTATTTGTGGTTTGGGTGAGAAGGAAGAATCTCCCAAATTGGCATTTTCTTTTGTCATACATCAACCACAACAACATATATATATATATATATATATATATATATATATATATAATATATATATATAGAGAGAGAGAGAGAGAGAGAGAGAGAGAGAGAGAGAGAGAGAGAGAGAGAGAGAGAGAGAGGAGGGTTTATAAAAACAAATATTTAGAGGAGTACTGATGGGTATTTCTTGAAGGGAATGTTCTACTATTACAGATAGCTATCCAAACCTCCATGACCAAAAGTTAGTCTAATCAGTCAATAAGTGTGCTACAAATTAGAAAAGGCATAATAACCACAGTTATTGAGAGGTCTGATTGAAGAAGATGAAGAGGGCTAGGGTTTAAGTAGAGCCTTTGACAGAAAGAAGAAAACAGTAAGCAAAAATTTAATAAGTGCTTGATTAATTGATTAGAAAAGATTCAGAGTCTATCCCCTTATTTTACTGATAAAGAAATTGAGGCCTATTAAAACAAAGTGATTTGGGCCAAAGTCAACTCTCCTGACATTGGTCATCTGGTCTTAGACTTCAAGTGAAGGGAAATCCAATAAATATTAAAGCAGCCAATCACTTTTGGATAATTTTAATTATTAGGAAGCTTTTATGTATATCAAGCCTAAACTAAACATTTATTAAGTGCCTATGCTGTGCTAGATATTGTGTTAAGTTCTGAGGATAAAAACTAAAATAACAACAACCCCTGACCTCAAAGATCTCAAATCTCATTTGCAAACATGAAAACAGCTATACAGGAACAAAATATATTGCTATCTATTTCTATGTCTATATCTATATGATAATCTCAGAGGAAAGGTATTACCATTAAGAGAGATTAGAAGGAGTTTCTTTACAGAAAATAGAATTTTAACCAAAAGTTGAAGGATACCAGAGAAGTTAGGAAGCAGAGACAAGGTCCAGAGTCTAGTTCATGGTATACTAAGATTACAAAAGAGCTTTATGTTGACATTAGAAAAGTTGAGTGTTTTGATCAGTCACTTTCACCTTGAAAATACATACTGTAATATGAAGCTATACTCTTCCTAGTGTGAAAATAGCAATGTGTCTTTGATTTTGCTTTAATAAACAATAACTATAAGAGTACCTGTTTCACAGCTAACTGACCCTGACAAGGATGAAATATGACTCTCTTTGAATTGGATTAAATGACTTAAGAAGTTATTTTTAGGCTCTATCATAGATATTTTAAATAACAATTGTTCTATGAATGAATGAAAGATGAATAAATACTGCTAAATGAAATTTCATCTAAGTTTCATGACTTATAAATGACTTAAAATTTTGTGAAATTTTTCTTGGTGTAGGACTATAAATTGTAATTTTAAAATAACTTTTTAAAAACAAAACTATCTAAAGACACAAGGGGAAATCTACTTCTTGCACCTTTCTTTCTGTGAAAAGAAATGTAAAGCATTGAAATAGTTCAATTAACAAAATTTGTCTCTGGAAGGCTTATGCTTAAAATGAAGAGTATACCCTTCCCCCCTTCTTCTTCTTGTATATCTGAATGGAAGGAGAATCCTGAAGTCATAGTTTCCCTATATAATATCCTTTTTAAAAACTACTACCATGGGTCATATGAGAAGTAGTCAGAAGGTAATGTGAAATATGATTGCTATAATTCCTTTAGGGAAACTAAGTCAGAGGAGTTGCTAAAGCCTGTGTGGAATTGGTTGCAAAAATCAGGCATTGTCTGCTGGCGACCAATAATGTTTTTCCTCTTTCCTTTTTTTTTTTCACTTCTTCCAACTTTTTGTGAATTCGTTGCATAGAAACATCCAAATAGTTTCATATATAGATATCGTTCTCTGTTTTAAAATATTTAGATATCTATATAATTTCTTGTCCATTATGTGTATGCCATCTTTCCCCTTTATTTCTTTATGGATTAAATTAGATTGTCACTATATTAAATTTTAAACAAGGGCCATGGTCTAGTTTTACTGTCCTTTAGTTTTTAGTTCTTGTCAACTAGGATTACCTTCCCATTTTATATGCTACCTATCACTTACATGTGAAGATTTTGGGAGAGGCTATTATTTATATATATACAGAGAAAGGGACAGTGCATGTTCTCTGTTATCTATTATTTTAACATATTTCATACTTTCCCCACATTTATATTATAGATCTCCACACTTTTTGTAGGATGTGACATTTTCTATACTTAAAAAAAAGGGAAAGAAGTAGAGAATTAGGCTTTATCTTTATGAGTATTTGGACAGTTTAAGTACCAAATTGTCACAATACCTAGTGCTGAGCTGAGATTGGGTACATTCTTGGGGCACATTCTTTGGATACAAGGAGATTTAAAAAAACAAACATCCAAAGGCTTAAAAAACGAGAAAGTCTGGGAATCCGAGAACATCTTTATTTCAATTATTTTTTTTTAACCTTAGGGAGTTTGTTTCAAAAGCGCTCAGACCTGTTCCCCCCACCAGAATTCAATTATTTCCTAGCATCTTTCTTTCTAATAATCCTTTCTCAGAAGCTGTCATGACCACTTGCTGTCCTGCAGTCCCACAGAGACACATTAGCCCGCTTATTTTCCATCCCTCTTTTCTTTCCTCAGTTTCTCTCAGAAATCTTTATAAATCTCTTTTCTGGGAGGAGTGTCCAAGCGGGTGGAAGTCTGAATACAATGAAACCTGAGAATTTCTGTCACTCTCTGCATATGGTCCTAAGTGCTTTAATCCCAATTAGGGGCGGCTGACACACGGTCCTATTCATCCCAATCAGCCCTTGAATACATTTGCCTAGAAATGAACTTCACAAATAGAGTCTTGGCTAAATGTGCCCAGCAGCAAGGAAAATCGAATTGAGTGAGGGGCTCATTCTGAGGCGATCCGGGGAGAAAAGGTATGAATTTATAAGGTACACCGAAACATTTCAATTCAGCGACAAGCTCACTGACTTTTATTTGCACCATGTCAACCGAAAGAACCAAGAAATACGTTGAGGGAATCCGGTTAAAAGGCAACTTTATAGAGGCTCTGAATACTTTATAGAGCCGCTTCCAATGGACGCCTCTCTCCCCTTTTAAAACCTAGTCTGGGATATGCCCCGTTCCTCCTCTCCTTCTTCCGCCTCTCTCCGCTCCCTCCTCCCTCCCCCCCCCCCCCCCCCCCAATTCTAGCCGTCAGCTCACGAAGGAGTCTTGCAATTAAGAAGAAAATGTCCAAATTGAGGTGGTGTCATCTGGTGGGATTCCCATAGAGGCGGCGTGGCTATTCAGAAACAGCCTTAATATCCCACCCACATCTCGTCTGAGCCGCGCAGCTGGTCGGAGAAAGCCTGGACCTTTGGAGCCGGACTGGGCTCGGGTTCCAGGGCAATCCACATCCGGGCAGCTCAGAAGAGTCAGGTTCCAAGAAAAGTGACACTCTGTGGGGAAAAGGTTACTTTCCGCTTCTAAACTTACTGAGTCCAGGCCATTTTAGAGTCCGTCCCAAATATGTGATGGAAACGAAGCTTCAGAACAGATCGTTTAGCAAAAACCATTGCCCTTTCCGAATGGAAAGACTCTACAGGCCCGCGGTCCTCACCATCTGCCTTCTTTCTCTCCAGTTCGAAGTCTGGAAAGGGGCCTGAGAGCTCGGGGGAATGAAGGCTTCCCCTCCAAGTGACTCAGAGATTAACTGGATTACCCAAAGACTTTTTGGTCATTTGCGCAATTACAAATAGAGCCCATTGTCTTTGGAGGGAGCTTCAGGTGGAAGGGTGGGTAGCACGATGATTCTATCCCCAAAGAAGTAAAAATCATTCTAAAAGAAGCCTCCTCTGTTTGAGGCACTTCGACCTGAAAGATCCCTTGAAGCTTTTGGGTCTTTTTTTTTTTTTTTTTTTTAAACCTCCTCAGAGGATCCTAAGGTCAGACGTGAGAGTTGCCGAGTTCGCCCTAGTGCGTGGATCTAGCTTGGTGAACCGCCTAGAGGCCGGCCGCGTTTTGTTCCTGCGCTTCTCCCGGGCACAATGCAGTTGGCCCTGTCTACAGGCATTCATGCTGATTTGAATGTAATGTTGAACCTTCTCGGGGCTGGAGCAGTTTGAGGAGCTGAATGGAGCTCCCTGGTGGGACATTGCTCCCTGCAACTGTGCCTCTTTGGATGACTGTTGTTCCTTAACATTCATGCCTCATTATGGGGCAACCTGTTAAATCAAAAAGAACACTGTGCCAGAGTGTTCCTCCGGGGCATGGGCAGTTCAACGCTGGGCATAAATAAGGGCTGGCTTGTAAAATATCTTTCATCGAAGCTGGGCCGCAAAAGTGATTTCGCTTTAATGGTACTTCGGAAAGCCCAGCTTAAGTCTATAAAAAGCGATAGTGGAATGTTTTGATTGAGTCTAAACATTGTCTTTGAATAAGGCTGAAACCATGTAATTAATGTGTCTTTTTAATAAGGGACAATACGGTCGTTCAAGCTATTTAATTTCATTTAATTTTCCATCCCATTTGCTCCACAGACTGCTTTTACTTTTAACACCCAGCCTTTCATGCCGCATCTTGCTCCAGTGGGCACATTAGATTGGTTTCACCCTTGCTTTTTAGGGAAGGAAAAATAAAAGAAAATGTGTTCCTTTCCTCTTTTGTGGGCAATTTATTTCACTTGGGGAACTTCAACTTTGAGCCACAGGACAGAATAAAAATTGGCGAGCTGGTGTGAATGCTTCTAGAGCAGGGCCTTTCTTTTCTCGGGGGATGGGAACCAGCCACAATTGGCTATATTAATAAATAACTTTCCTCACAGTCGGCCTTTACATGGTCCTATTGATAAAATTGTTCGCGTGTCGTTCACGCTTTTTGACTCATTAAGGAGGGGATAGGGAGACTCCCCAAACCAAGCAGTAGGGTCTCTCTCCCCCTTCCTTCAGCCCCTCTGGTAATTTAAACTGGGTGTCATCCTAGAGTCGCCAGGCCAGAGGTTATAGGGACATGTTCATGGCTTAAATTTATTGCCCTCTACTTCTTGGTTCTTCCCTCTCTCCCCACCCCCACCCCTTTTTCTTTTACCATTCATGAGTTTGATCAAAGGAGCCATCTTTCTCCCCCACAGCCGTCCAGCCAGGACTGACCAGAACAGTAGAGTTTGGGGGTGAAAAAATTATTTTTAATCCCATTGATGATAACCAAGAAATAGAATCATTTGTTGACATAGTCCTGAAATCAGGGGTGGGTTCTGTACTGATGCTGTGGTTAGAGCAAAAGTAACAGGGCTGTGCTGGGCCACCTGTATTCTCCATCTCCTCCTCTCTACATCTCCCTCCTGCTACCCTTCAATTTGCCAAGAAGACTTTTCCCAAGCAACTACTAGGTGCAGTTTTGTGTTCAGCTTTATCGGCTGTAATCCATCTCTAGTGGGCCACAGAGATTTAGGCAGCTCCATAGAACTTTAAAAAAAGTAACAAGCAGAACAGTCTGGTCGTTTGTCAGTTCTTATCTCATAGCACTGGAGAATCGATAAAGACATTTGCTGAAGTGACCGTACCTTGCCCAAATAGGTTCAAATGTCATATTCTATAATCTTTGTATCTTCAGAATACTATAGACTGGTCATTTTAATCTAATGACAACTAGCTTGATGAATAGATCTAAGAAGGTAGGAAAACCCCAGAAGTTTAGCACAAGTTATTATCAATAGACATTTACCTACAGATGTATTAATTTGTAGATGCTGAAGATATGGTACTTTTAATTCTAAAAAAAGAGAAAACCATTGATGCCTTTTAGTCTCCTCCTCCCCTTTTTCTGTCAAAGAATGATAACATTATCCTTGGTGTTATATCACTCACAAAGGACCCACAGCCTAACAACTATCAACACTGGTAAAAAAAGTCCCAAACTCTCTTCGGAGAAATACCTCTTTTCTACCAACGGTCTTTCTTTGGAAGATGAATCCTAATGAGATATACCTGATCCCATACAGAGCAATCAATCTTCCAAAGCTGGTGTTTCTAGAAGCAATGACTCAAGTAAATAATAGAAGTAGGGAAGTAGAGGGGCTTCATCTACTCTACATTTGCTCTCCCAAAAAATTTCAGGAACATCTGAGGAAATAAATGGTCTTCAGGTAATTAAGTTTTTAAATTTTAAATGAAGGCTGGATTCAAAAGAGAAAATCGAAGACATTTTAGAACTACTTTTTAGATGCGATATAATTTTTTATCCAGTCTTTCACTAGAACAATTGGTTATCAAATGGATTTCCTTGTACTATTGATCAATATTTACCATCTCTCTTCCTGCATATGACAAATCCGATTTTAGTAAAAATCCGTTTATATCAGGGCAGTCTAGATTTATTGATGGACTTCTATTTTAAAGTATTTCTATAAATACAGGAATTCGGGTGGATTGGCATATGAGGGAAGGTGTTTTGGGCAAGAGCTATAACTAGATCCACAAATTTTATTTTCTGGGACTCCACTGGGTCCTGGACCCCGAGTTACCCCGTAGCCTGGGAGGTTTGTTTATCCAGTACTCTATGTGACTCTCCAGCTGGGTTTCCCACTAAGCCAAATAAAGTCATACCCTCTGTGTTCAGAAGTGCAATGATGTATAGCTAACCTCTTGTCTTTTAAAAGGCCTCCAAATGCTTCATATTTTGGGCAAAATGGGAGCAGAAGGAAGAATAAAGCGGTTATAAATAGATTACTGGCCTGAAACCAATCCACTGAAATGGTAATATGGTCGTTATTTAAAAAGTGTAGGTATTTTCTGGTGTTTTCCCATCAAGTACCTGCCCAATTTCTGTATGGCACACGCCAGGAATCAATAGAAGTTAACAAGTCCTCAAAACATTCTCCATCTCTTTGTTTAATCTCCTTTACAATAAAGCCAAGGGAAGAGAATTAAAAATCTTTGAAGTATACTCAGCCTCAAAAGAATCAGCCAAGTAGACTTAAAGTAGTCACTTATTTTCCAAAACTGGTTTGTCGGGGAACAATAAAAGGAAGTAAAATTTATGGAGAAATTATACAGTGGATTTGTCACTTAAAATATCGTAACTGTCTCGGGGACAATACCCCATGCTGAGGATTAATGGTCCCGCCAGACCTTTGATTCACCAGCGCCTTTTCTTTGCCCTTGACAAATTGGATTTTTAGGAATGGGAAGGTCGCCTGGACCATTGTTTGCTAGCCATTCAGAGGACTTGATTATGCAGGGGGGTGAGGGAAAGACTCCATGTGACCCTCTTGGATGGAACTCTGCAGCTGCTCTAAGAGCTCAACTCTCTCACCAAACTCTGCGCCCTAGAGCCTCAGCGTGCCAAAAGGGGAGCTCCTGGTCCAATTGAAAAGCCGGCTTGCATCCACAAGCCGCGTCACTCTGCGGGCGGAGATACGCCTGGGTTCATCCTTCTCCCTGGCTTGTCTCTGTCACTCCAACCCTGTTAAGTAGTTTGGGCTCCTGATTGCTTGTACCCAGAGGCAGCGATGCACACAAACAGGGCTGCCGCCATCAGCGTGAGCGCAGAGAGCTGCATCCCAGCCGGGCTGCGCTTGGGTCCTGTTCCCGGCATCTTCAAACTGGGCAAATACTTGTCAGACCGCAGGGAGCCAGGACCCAAGAAAAAGGTATTTTCTGTCCTCTGCCCCCTTCTTCTGCCTCTGCCCCGACAACCTTCTCCTTTCCCAGTTGCACACAATTCTCCCATTCCGAGGCGGGGATGAGGAAGGGAGGAAAGCTAAAGAGAGGAAGAGAGTTTATTTTTTCCCTGTCTGCTCTGTCTTTTAGGAGAAGTTCCATTCTCGAGCCAATCTAATTAAAGGAAAGCAGGAGTGGAGAGGTGGGCTGGTGTTGTAGGAGGGGGTGGGTGGCATAAGGCTGAACAGTAGTAGGAAGTTGGGATTCTTGTTGACCTTTACAAAGTGTTCTCCGAGCCCAGTCCCAAACTTCCCTTTTTAGATTGCCTTAGTGCAGAACCTTATAGGTCACTCGGGTTGTGGTTTGGGGTGGTGGTGATGGCATTTGGCTAGGTGAACGAATCTCCTTGTTCCCTGATGGAAGAGAAAGGAAGTCCCGGGGCTAGTGTGTGGGGCCGATCTCACATCGGGGCAGCAAACAATACTCCTGTCACTTTTTACTCCTCCGCGAACTCTAATAGGGCTATGAATTGAGAAGAAGTACTATAATACTATCCCTTTCGGAGCTGAGGGATGTATTGGTCTGTAATCATTGTGAAAAATATCCTATTTCGAAGTTAAAAAATATTATGTTGTTTCAGGTATCACCGCATATCCTCAGTTCATTAGATAACAATAATTTTTTTTTTTAGGTAAAGGGTAAGACAATAATGAATGGGAAAGGGGGAGGGAAGGAGGAAGAGGGGGAGAGAGAGAGAGAGAGAGAGAGAGAGAGAGAGAGAGAGAGAGAGAGAGAGAGAGAGAGAGAGAGAGAGAGAGAAACTACTTCCATTGTAGGGGTCAAAATGACACCGTCCATCAAAGTCTTGTCCTAGATGCTGCTTGAGTGAGCAGTGAACTGTCTTAGGTTGGGTCATTGATTCCCATCGAAGTCCCAACCTTAGAGAAATTGTCAGTTCTGGAGCTCAGTGCAGAGACCGGAGGAACTGAGTATCCTAGTGATGGAGCACTGTTTATGACAAGCCCACCCAAGAATAAGAGGTTGGAGGGTTAGGAAAATCGTTAGCATCTGGGAGAACATTTCAAACTTAATGCAGGCACACCTGACCAATAGAGTCCAACATTGGAGAATACCTAAACAAAGGGATAAACTGTCACCCTAGAAGAGCAAGGGTTTAGGAGAAAGGTCCTTCTTAGATGTCCAAAGAACATTTGATGAAATTGGAAGAGTTTAAAACCGGGAAGAAGGGGAAACAATTTGTGAATCTTCTTCAGCAATTGCCATAATCGTATCCCCTCAATTTTACTTCTTCATTTTGTCTCAAACATAATACTCTCTACTCCCCCCATCCAAAGGCAAAACTGAATTCACACCATGCTTTTCCTTTGAAAATGCCTTTTAATTACCTTTAAATGTCCTACCAGGCCTCTCAAATTCAGTTCTCATCTGGAGCTATTGGTATCTCTCTTTAGGCTGCTTTGTTTGAATGACTTTTATTGCACCATCCTTAAACGATCTGATACCTCTTTTTCTCTTTGTAAGGATGAAATAGATTAAAATATGGGAGATTCAAGGGTCTGGGAGGAAGCCCCATTCTTCCCACAGGAGAAATCTAGATTATGAAGGGCTCTGACCCAGACAATGCTTTTTTTAAGTGTAGTCCAAAACTCAAAAAGTTAAGCAAAACTGGGTGCAGGGTGGGGAGGTGGGAATGGGTGAAAAAAAAAAAGCAACCCATACTTTCCAGAGAGAATTCTACTGCAGAAACTTAACCAAATTGTTGAAATGAACAGCTATATTCTCCAAGGTTAAAGGTGCCCTAAGAATTCTAACATCATTTTTTCCTCTTTCTACTACCCTTTTATGATCTTCTTCCTCCCCAAACCCCTAGAAGTTAAACGATTAAGAAACTCATTCACTTTTTAGAATGCAGGTGGGATGGAAGCAAGATGTTAATTTTCTTTGGCTTTGGCTTTCATAGAGAGGGAAATGACTATTTCTTGTTGGCAGGTGCGAATGGTGAGAGGAGAGTTAGTAGATGAATCTGGAGGATCCCCTTTGGAGTGGATAGGGTTAATCCGAGCGGCCAGAAACACTCAAGAACAGACTCTGGAAGCTATTGCGGACTTACCAGGAGGACAGGTATATGGTCTCACCTCTTTCCTCGGACAAATTCTCTCCAACCCTCTCATTCTGCAAACTATCTTTGAAACTCAGCCACTTTTTATCTTAGTTGTGTTTTCATTAATTGCAGGTAAAATGACGCTGTTTAAAATCCCTTCTCTAACAGATCTTCTATAGGGCACTGCGAGATGTCCAGCCAGGCGAGGAGCTGACAGTGTGGTATTCTAACTCCTTGGCTCAATGGTTCGACATTCCCACCACTGCAACTCCTACACATGATGAGAAAGGTACTAACTACTTGGGTGGGGGCGGCAGTAGGGGACCTACGATAGCAATCAAGGATAGGGTTTATAGTCACCTGTTTATGGCCCACGCACCTTCTCTAAGGTTGAGGAGGAACAAATATTGCAGTTTTTCCAGATACTTATAAAAACATAAATTAGTTTTTAAAATCACTGTCTGCAATGCTATTAAATTCCACTGGTGGCAGAGGACTACGACCTTAATTTGTCATCCAGAAATTACTGTCCAGCATTCTACTTCCTCACATTCAGATAGGCTGACAGGAAATCTGATTTCTGAAAGTCTTGCCTCTGCCAATATCTAGGTATGAGATTTGGTGGAAGCCATGTTATCCCTCCAGGCTCAGTTGCTACAGCTGTAAAAGTGAGGTTGGCTTAGGTTTATCTTTAACGCAAATTTCCCATCTGCAAATTTTTATTAATAATTATAATGATTCACCTTGGGAGAAAATTATTCTTGATCTTTTCCTAACTCACTAACAAGAATAGAAAACACTATAAAGAAAATATAACACTGTAATTAGGCCTCAAATTAGGAGTATGTCTTAAAAACAGAAACCCTTCTAATTGACGGAAATAAACTACTGTAGCATAGAGATGGGTAATTCAGCTTTACTCTATTTTAGGAACATTACGGTAGTTTCCACTCGGCTAGTTGGCTGCTCCTTCAGGTTCCCCCACACTTAAACTGTATTTATTCATTCTTCCTCCTCCTCCCTATTTAAATTGAATTTGGGACTTTTCCCAGTTTCTACTTAGATTTATTTGACCCCTTCCAAAACCAACAGCCTATTTATGCAAATTAGGATGCAGTAACTAAAGACGAAACGGTTTTCACTTCACTAGAAGAAAAGTGAAGAATACTTCCTCAGTGAAGGAGGAATTGAGGAGTGGAGTGGAGTCGGACTCTTTAAGTCACTAGGCCGCACCATCAATACCCCAATGTTCCATCGATTTTCTTTATATGTCAGTTGCGTTGGGCTATTTGAAATCAGTATCAGAAACATAAAAACGCATATTAAAAAGTAGGAGGAATATTATTAAATCAGAATAGATAACTATATTTCTTTTTAGCATATTACCTGTCATTTCATTTCTGAAAGTAGATCTTAAAGATTTGAAGAAATTAATACAAATTTGGGACTATGTGTTGAAAATGAGGCAGCAGAATGAATGCTCCTGCCTAAACTTGCTTAATACTGTACTTGCTTATTTCACTACTTTTTTTTTTTCCTGCATATGTATACAAACTCTCTTTTTGACACATGAATCTAAAAACCTCAGACTCTTTTTTTAGGGATAATCAGTGGTCACAGGAACAAATTTTGGAATAGTGATCTTAATATTTTCTCTCGCTTTTCACTGACTGAGCATCTGGGAATAAGCAGAAAATAGCAGTCACAATTTTCAATAATCTTTTTGAGGAACTGAAAACCTTAAGTAGTCATTGATATTTTATTCTGAATACCAACTTTTCCCTGTTTCAGAGAAACCTTTACAGTATAAGGGACCCAGAAAGAAAACAAGACAAAAATTACATGTTAAGTACATTTATTATATTTTGCTCATGGGTAAGCTCTCAGGAAACTATTCTAAGGCATTTGAGGTAAAAGCAGAGGAGTCTATTTCAGCATTAAACATAAGTTATTTTCGATATTCAAAATTGAAAATAAAACATTGACATCAGGCTGAATAGATCACAGAAGGAGAACCTTTCATTGCCATGCATTTTGTTAATTTGGGCAGGATTCAAAACAATAGTGAGACAGTATAATTTTGGCCTTCTACTGTGAAAACAATGCTAAATTTGGGACTTGCTAAGTTGTTGAATTATTTAACAAAGACTTTAAAAAATCCTCACTTGAAAAAAAAAATTCTAAATCTAGGAAGTGTCAGGAAATTTCATATCAAAACATTAGATTAACAAAGCTCAGATCATTTTCTGATATACTTACCTACACACACATATGTGTATCTATACTTGTATCTATCTCACTTATTTTACCTGGGTGTAGAATGTGTCAGGAAGATTAGTTTGAAGTGCTCTAGAACAAAGTTATTCGAACATTTCCTTTTAGGCCCTTCCAATTCTTCTACCCAGATGGAATAAATCCTGGCCCTGCATTTTGGCTTTAATTTAGGTTATCCAGCACCACCTGTTTAAATCAGTGATACCTATGACAGAAATATTATTATCTTTTTTGAGAGGATGGTACCTTTCGATATTTTTGGAAGTAGTATTTGCTTTGAGGGTGACATTTTGAATGCCACAATTGAATATGTATCTGTATTAAAGAATATTTGGATTTTAAAAAATGAAATGTAAGGATAACAACTTTTTTTTTTTGAAGTGGCTAAGCCCGATGGGAGTTATGCTTATTTCTTTCTCAAATAACTTGCTTTTTAGGCTGATTTACCTAATCCTGTTAAGTCTGTAGAATTATTAATTGAGCCTATTCCAAAGAAAGCTTTCCCTACTGAGCACAGGACAAAAATGACATCTTCGGGGGAAACAATCTTTGAATACTTGATATTTTATTTAAAAAATTGGAGGTGGCATGAAGACTATACTGTATTTGATTTTTCAATTTATTATTTGTGTTGTGGCTCAAAATATACTATTAAAATTTCAATGGTATTGATTAAGAAAACAATTCACTTCTAAAATGTGTACACTTTGGTGGGATCAACTACATTTTTCTTTGGACTGATAACGAAAGCTTTTCCCCAAGCTTTTATTGATTCCTTAATGTTAAAGTGTCTGAAACAGTTACTTCGATATAAAAGCAAGACTTATGAGAAGACAATGAAATCTTTGGACAGTCTACTTTGACGTCTTTCTTCCATAAAATTAAAAGGGGGCAAAGGAGGGGGGAAAACCCCAGAAACAATTTTGAAGAATAGCAGATCATAGTCCCTACGTGGTCCTTTCGGTTTGTCACGCTCCAGGAAAACCTCAGGCAAAGTGTTTAAGGCTGGGAGGGATAGGAATGGGTGGGTGGTGAACACAAAAGACATTGTCCAATGAAAAGGAATGATTACATATGGCCCATACATACAGGATATTGTCTCGCCTGGTAATGAGGAGCTCACGACTATTAGATTGGCTTTTGTTCAGTTTATCCAAACTCCTTGACATACGCCACCTATTCTGCAAACGTCAACAGATGGGCTAGAGCACACCACAAGCTTCGACACATGATTTAAGGGAACAGCTGTTCTTTCCAAACACAGGCCGGATCAACTCAGCACTATCCTAGTCCATATTCAGATCAGCCCAGTCTAGCTCAGTTCCCTTCATTGATTCCCAGGAGGTGAGAGCAGGACAGAGTTAGGTCGACAGCCCCAGGGTTATAGAGGGCTCGAGTTCGGATGAGAGGATGGGAGATATATCGTTTAAGGTTTCCTCAGGTCTTTATTTCTCCTGGGTATACAAGAAACTTGCAGATAGGCAGGCGTATAGACTTCGGTAATTTGAAGAGTGATCCATCTAAGTATTTTCCCTATATCGGTAAAGCGTGTCACTCTCCTCTTTACCTCCCTCACATCCTCCAGTCTCTTCACCTGCTGCCCTATTTTTGTCTCGTAGGGGAGGAGCGCTACATCTGCTGGTATTGCTGGAGGACTTTTCGGTACCCCAACAGTCTCAAGGCACACCTGCATTTCCACTGTGTGCTCAGTGGCGGCGGGGGTCGCCCCTTCCTGCCACACGAGCACGTGGCCCGTCCATCGGCTGCCCCGGCCCTTGACGGCTTCCGCAACTCCCCGAAACCTTCAGCTCCAGAGCTCGCTGGAGCTTCCCCCATCACCCCTTTGCGAAATCATTCGCAAGGTCCACCACCTCCCCATCAGGCCTGTGGGGCGCGCGAGGGGATTAAACGTGAGGTGACCTCGTCCACTTCACCGCCGCCCCCTGGCAAGCTAGGGGTTTCGACCAAGAAGGTAGGCGTGTTCGGCCGAGAGGAGCAGGAGCGCGCCTTGGACATGAGTGTGGGTCCAGGCAGGGGGCACGGTCATTTTCTTGGCATGGTAGGCGGCTCCCAGTCCGGGTCAGGCGGCCTGGCTTTCTATCCCGGGGCTCGCTCTGCCTTCAAGCCCACTGGCCTAGCCAAGGCTGCTGCTGCTGCGGTGGCGGCCCACAGCGGCGACTCCTACCGGGAGGACGGCGGGGCAGGTGCTGTAAAGGCCGGAGGCGGCCTGGGTTTTGGCAAGCTCTTGGGCGGGGTTAAGCTCGGTGGCCGTCCTGGGCATGAACCCTTGATGGCGAGCGGCGGAGGGGGTCTTCACCACCACCACCACCACCACAGCCATCACCACGCCAAGTGCCTGCACTCGGGAGATGGCCCCTCACAGCACCCTCCTCCTGCACCCCCACCTCCCCCTCCTCCCGTGCTGCCCTGCGCCGGGGCTCTTCGGGGCTTCCCGCTTTTCTCTGGCCACCTGGAGGAGACGTCGGCATTCAAGCACGTGGAGCGGGCCCTGCCCGCTGGCGGGCTTCCTAGTGGCCGTTACTCTCAGGTACCCCAGGCCGCGGGGTTGCATTTGGAGCGCTTTTCGCTTCCTCCTTTTGATGCTGGGGGACTCAAGTCCTATCCCGGGGAATGCAGCCACCTCCCGGCCGTCATGCCGGCCTTCACAGTTTACAATGGGGAGTTGTTATACGGTTCTCCTACGGCCGCGGCAGCTGCTGCCGCCTACTATCCTCTGAAGCTGCACTTCGGTAGCCTGCTCAAATACCCAGAGTCTGTGTCTTACTTCAGTGGACCCGCAGCGGCTGCGGCTGCGGCCGCGGCTGCTGCTGCTGCTGCGGCGGCTCTGAATCCTAGCGAGCTGGGTTCTCTGGCTAGCATCGACCGAGAGATCGCCATGCATACACAGCAGCTGTCCGAGATTGCCGCGGAGAAAAGCCGCGGTCGTTTGGACGGAGCGCTGCAGCCCATCGGGGTCCCGGGCGGAGGCGGGGGAGGTGGGGGAGGCAGTGGCGGGGGTGGAGGTCCCGGGGTGGGCGGGAAGCCGAAGACAGGCCACTTATGTCTGTATTGCGGCAAGTTATACTCCCGCAAATACGGGCTCAAGATACACATGCGGACACACACAGGCTACAAGCCTCTTAAGTGCAAAGTATGCTTGCGGCCCTTCGGCGATCCTAGCAACCTCAACAAGCACATCAGGTTGCACGCAGAAGGTAACACTCCGTACCGCTGCGAGTTCTGCGGCAAGGTGCTGGTTCGGCGCCGGGACTTAGAGAGACACGTCAAGTCCCGCCACCCGGGTCAGAGCATTCACGCTAAGGCGAGTGAAGAACAGGGCTGTGCCCAGGGCTACCCACCAGAGCCTGGGGACCCCAAAAGCGACAACGACAGCGACGTGGACGTCTGTTTCACTGACGATCAGAGTGATCAGGAAACAGGGGGCAGTAGGGACCGAGATTTGTAACCTGTTCTCCAAGAGGGAAGCTCGGAGAAAAGAAACAAGGGAAGGGAGAGTGTAGAGCCCATCCTTGATGGAAAGGGGAATCACACGGTAGAAGAGAAATGTGGTCTAAGAGAATAATCCTTCTTGAATTTCCTGCATCAGATTTGGAACAATGTAAGGTTTCTCTGGTTCTCCGCAAAGTGCCAGAGCAGAAGGTTAGGTAAGGGCCAACTCACATAAAATAGAACCAATGCCAGACTGCTGGGGCAAAGTAGAAGGGCCACATTGCTCACATTCTTTTGCCCGTTATATGTTCTGGTAAGGCATCCCACCTGGCCCTCCAAAGTATTCACCTGTCTAGAGGCAAAAGTCGAATTAAAGCCCTATGTTGCACGGGCTACATTGCTGCCAATATTTTTACTGCCACATTTTTTTTTTCTGAAAAATGTACTTTTGTGTAGAGGAAATTGTGCCTTTTGAAACAACTAATTTTTTTGTGTATTTCACAAGAGCATCTCATTCTCCTGAAACGGTAGTCATAATTCTGCAGACCTAGCATCGAAACACTTTATTTCTACTTTCTGTGTGCGCACTTCTATTTAAAAATAAACACTGCAGCACTGAATATATCTAGATAACAGATATATGATTTGACCAAGTTGTAATTATTTATGACAAAATAATATTTGAGTAACAAATGTAAAAACATCAAAAGCATGACTAAAAGCACGCAATATATAAATTTAACGAAAACGTTATTTGATAGACTACAAAGTGATGTATATTTGTCTTTAAAATGAATGATGTAAAGTGGATACAGCGTTTTGGTCTTGGTTCCAGTTTGTCGTGCGTCTTTTTTTTTTTTTTTTAAATAAAGTTACTGACGAACTACTATTTGATTATGTTTTCACTTCACTTAACATAAAGGATGTCTATCTTAAAGACTATAAAATTTGCAAAGAAAATTTAATAGATAATCGAGAATGAAATAAATTTCAGAATACTTGAACTTAATGAAACAAAATAGTTTTCAAATATGTCTATTCTTCTCAATATTGTAGTTGAGAAATAATCAAATCAATTTTTCTGAAAAGTGAAATTTAAGACATCTGTGAATACTACAAGTGTTTTCAGGTAGCAGGCAAGAATGAAATGTTTTCATAAAAACCATTTAAACTACGCTTTTTTCCCCTTCCCTATTTATTGAAAGAGGAAGGAGACAACCCCTAAGAATAAATTATCCTAAGGAAAATATTTTTTATTGAGCATTATTTGGACACTTTTTTCCCCAGTTAAATGGAGAGTGAATCCCAGTTAAAAGATGAAATTAGTATTTCTAAGATAGAGGCAATGAAAATCATTAATCAAATACTTGTCATTATGAAAGGAATCACTAAAAGGAATTGTTTTGTTGAGCTAAACTGGACTTGGAGTTGAGTATTACTGATTAATGGGATTGATAAGAATAAAACTGATCTGGTAACAAACCCTCCATTTACATCCCCGAAGTCCGCATTAGACCATTTATGAAACCTACAGGGAAGGGAGAAAGGAATCAATTCCCTTAATTGTTGGGTAGGGGAAGAGATCTTTTCCTGATTTTCATAGGATCCAGATAGATCTTATAATTGGTTTTTATTTGTACTGTTTTTTGAGAGATTAAACCTAAATTTTATAAGCTTTCCGGGAAACTCCATGTTGCCTTTTACACTGAGATGTAAGCATTTTTGCTCCATGATAGTTCTATGTGATATTAGCATGATAGGTCCTGAAAAAAAAAAAAAAAACAAACCTGTTTTTCTTGAATACCTATTGTGGTCCTGTTGTTGGTAAATATTAGCTGGTGGTGCAAGGGGTCCTTTCTGATCTATCACAGAAACAGGCTCAGTGTGGAACCTCTAAATCAATGGCTTATTTTCTGCAGGAAGGGTCACAATGCCTTGCCTGGAGATAAATGCTCTATTCTTGGGATTCACAACATGCAGGGCCAATACAGCCTGCCTGTGAACATTTTTTTATTTAAAAAAAAAAGTAAAAGAATAAAAACGTTCTTGCTGTCTAGTTTAAAAAATTTCCCCCAGAAGGCCATTATTCATTATTGGAACATTAGATCTGTAATGCTTAATATTTTAAACCAAAGCACTTAAAAAAATACTTAGCTTTTTGAAATAGAATTAGAATCTTCCCTCCCCTTTCTTGTAAGGTAATTTCTCTCCCCCCCCCCCCAATAAATAACACTGTGATTTCAACCTAAGGAAGACATCCTAAATATAAAAATATTCCCTCGTCAGCTCCTATTAATCTCTGAATTACATGCCTAATTTCAAAAATTGTGATTTTGTGTGAACAAAGCTTGCAAATACATAATGTAAGAGTAGTTTCCCTGAAGGAATGCAGTTTAAAATGGACTCACTCCTCTCCCGCTAAACAAAAAAAAAACAAAACCCCTTAAGTTCAGTATATATTTTTAATGAGTCTAAAAAGATTGCTCTAAAGAGAAATGAGTTTAAATAAAATTCCATAAATAAAATGTGTCATCTTTTAATAGTTTAGTTGTATAGTGTATTCATCGATCTATATATACATATTAAAAAAAACCTAATTTGTTATTGTTAAGTTTATCAGATCAGAGTGATTTTAATTTTCCTCTGGGGACTTTTAGATGGATGCAGTTTCCTTTAGTTGTCTTTCATTGTCATTATTCTCTGACATCTCATTGTCAGAGGTAGAGGAACTTTTGAGATTTCTGAGTTCTCTAAGTGACACACTAGACAGTTATTGGACTTGAGATCGGCAATGCCTGAGTTCAAATTCTGAGGAAAGACATTTATAAGCCTTGTGATGCTGGGCAAATTTCAGTTTCTACAGCAGTAAAATGGAATATAATAGTACCTATCTCACAGATTAGTTGTGATGTTCAAATGAAATTCTCTCCCTCTTCCTCTCCTTTTCCTTCCCTCTCTCTTTTTGTGTGTATATATGTATATCTTAAGATCTTGCCAACTTGAAAATGTCTCTGTTATTATATTTTAGCCCATCTTATACATTTAATTGATTAAGAACAGAAAATTCATGTTAGATTAAACTACTCACTCAGGTCATCCAGCTGGTTGTTTACAAGACAGAACCTTTTGAAATGAAAAATCCTTTCATTTAAGAATCAGAGCTTTTCTTGCTATAACCAGTATGTACATGTGTGTAAATGTGGAAATGCAATCTAACCAATGCCATTGATTTTTAGACTTTTATTCATATTCTGTTTTATCAGGGTGTGATGGAGATAGTGTAGAACTGGGAAACATGCATTTATACATTTTTTTTCTGACACTAGTTACTTGGAAGTGGACATTGCACCTGACCATTCTGAGACTCAGGTTTTGCATATATAACATGGACATGATAATATTCACACTAACTTACTCTACAAGGTGTGAAAAAATGTTTTAAAAATGAATTATTTTCAAGCAAAGAGACATGGTATTCCAGAAGGCTGAAATGGTAAGAGTGTTGGCTTTTTAATCTAAAGGATCTTGGTTCAAATCCCAATTCTGTCATCTGTGTGATCTTAGACAAGACATTCAATAACTTCTAATTCTTATATTTTCATCTAAGAAACAAAGTTGTTGAACTACACCTGTAAGGTCCCTTCTACATTTATGATACTAAGTAGTAAAAGATTTAAAACAAAGTTAATTTGGACACATTTACTTATATTGTGTATAGTGATTCTAGAAATTTTTCCCTTCTATCAATTTAATGACAGTTTCAATCCCTCCCCCCAATCCTTTCCTGACAAATAACACTGTAATTCATTTTTTAAAAATATAAATTCTCTAGTGTTATTTTTTACAATTATATCACATTAACTTTCTCCTTTGTACAAAAGGTTCTTGGTTACTGTTCTTTCTAGTCCTAAATGATATGTTAGTATTATTAGATGATATTTAATTTTCAGAAACAGCAGGAAGAAAAGCTAGCTCTCACCATACTTCCTGTACCTTAAAGTCAGGCCTTGGAACAGGTTATATTTTGGAATTTTAAGTACATGGGGAGCTCCTCCCTCCCTCCCTCCCTCCCTCCCTTCCTTCCTTTCTTCCTTTCTTCCTTCCTCTCTTCCTTCCTTCCTTCCTTCCTTCCTTCCTTCCTTCCTTCCTTCCTTCCTTCCTTCCTTCCTTCCTTCCTTCCTTCCTTCCTTCCTTCCTTCCTTCCTTCCTTCCTTCCTTCCTTCCTTCCTTCCTTCCTTCTTTCCATTGTCTGTGTGTCGTTTCTCTCTCTCCTCCCTCCCCTCACTTTTTATTCTTTATCTCTGTAACGATCTCTATCTCTCTGATGGTGATGGGAATTAGTGATGACTAAGTGTATTCAGAATAGTCTGCAGTATCTGCGAGGTCCAGAGACTTCAACACGTTTGTCTCCTCTCCATCCTCTAAAGCACCTTCAATGTCCACTCATCCTCACTGCCGCCTCCCCGCTCCCGCTCTAGGGGATCTAGGTTCCAGGTGCATAACAGTCATAAAGGAGACCAAAGACCCAGCTGTTCCTGCAATCCAACGCAGTTCTACCCCGGGGTACATTTCTAATCCAGACAGAAGCGGAGGAGGTATAGTGGGATGCTCTCAGGGAGGGTGCCAGTGGTCCCAGGGGTGCAGGGCTGGGAGTTGGAACTCTGTTAGCATAAGGTAAGGGTTAGGGATAGGAAGGGATGGGGGTGGGGTAGCAAAGGAAGGTTTTAGAGGCTGGTTGTGGGAATTGCGGGTACAGAAAAGATGGTGATTGGCTGAAACCAGTTAACTTGTTTATCATTCTATTGGCTGGTTCTTAAAGTTTGGATTGCGATTGGTGCGGGGTTTTCCAGCTCTCCAAAAGGCGGGGGATCTGGGATGAGTGTTTTACTTCTCCAGGTTACTCCAGGAAGTCTGTACCTCGCGGACTCTCAGTTCAGCTCATAATTAAATTGATGCTTCTATTTCGGGGTGACACATTTGTGCCACTGCAAGGATATCGTGATTCATATATGCTGTTCACGTTCCTGCGTAACCTTTGAGCCACTTGGTTTTCCCCGAAGAATCTCGTTTCCCTATATATATTTTTCCTTCCTAACCTGTTTCAGAGCAATCTCCCGGGCTAGTGGTGGGAGAGAGGAGCAAGAGATTGTAGTTCTTCTAGATTTACATTCTGGGAGGAGCGAAGAGGAGTTAAATAGAAAAAAAACGTACTATCATAGCAAAGTGATTCTTTTAAAGGTGTGTACAAGGGAAGTAAAGTCGCAAGCTAGCCAAGACATTCTGTCCTATCCTCTACTCCCACCACCT
The DNA here is from genome assembly GCF_016432865.1 of Antechinus flavipes. Taxonomy (NCBI): domain Eukaryota; kingdom Metazoa; phylum Chordata; class Mammalia; order Dasyuromorphia; family Dasyuridae; genus Antechinus; species Antechinus flavipes. The sequence goes on from NC_067401.1 coordinate 275,059,461, forward strand.
AGTTCAGTGACTAAAAATCAGCAGGGAAGAGGAGGAAGCCAGTTTTGCACTTGCATTAGACACAGAAATCCTGTCCCTGGCCATGTCTGGACTGTGCATTGCCAGTACTGCAAACTCACACTATCTGTTGTCTCCCAAGAGAAAAAAAAGGGCAAAGGCAAAAACGGGTTAGATGAGGTTCCACGACCTGCTTCCTCCTCTGCTCTAATTGCAAGAGGCTCATCCACGAAGTCCTGGGATATTCAGATTTCAAAAAATAATTGATGGCCGGCAAAATTCATACTGCACCACAGCTTGGAGTTCTTGTACTAGTTGAAGGGTTCCTGTTATCTGCCCAATTTAATTTAATTCAATTTGAGTATAGCGTTTATTCCGGTTAAGCGGTTAACACTTTTGACCTGAAAAAAGGTAGGCACTCTCCAGTCTCCAGGAAGGCCCTGTTTAAAATCATCTGACTGTACACTTCTCCGAAAGTTCAAATTTTAATTAAAATAAAGTTATTTTAAATCTTTCTAAAATTTAAGTTTCATATAATTTCAAGGTAACAAGAACTATAATTTTATGAGACATTTGGTTATCTTGCCTTGATGAGCAAAAGACTATAGACTATAGATTGTAGATGATATCTAAAGAACTGAAAACAGATTGCAGTAACCAAAAAAATTAAGAGTAATTTTTTCCCCCATTTAAGTAGTGAGAAGTAATCTTATTTAAAATAAATAAAATTAAATATTCAATATCCTATATTGTACTATATTTCTTATTAACTATGATTTAGCATGATGGTATAGAAATAGCCCCAAGTGTAATTTATCTCTCTTTACATTTTTAACTACACTCCTCTCAGAGAGCAGCTTAGTAGAGTAGATAGTGCAGATAGATAAAGATAGATTCTTAGAATTCTTCAATTCTGCCTGAGATATTTATTAGCTAAGTGGCCTCAACTAGTTACTTCACTTCTCACATTTTTCCTCAGATACCTTACAAAAAAATTTTATATGTATATAGAAACCTCATAAGACTATTAAAAGGAAAGTTCTATGAAAAATGTTAATTATAATAATAATAACCGCTTAAATCATGTCAGATCATTTAACTCAGAAAATCCTCAAATAAAAGCAATGCTTAAATATGAATTTGGCCAACAACAATCCATAATTGTTATTTGTTACCTCAAATTATCAAGCCCATTAAATCAAACTACTTCTTTTATATGTATTCTGATGGAGGGGTTCTTAACCCTTTTTATATCATGGATTCCTAGCCTAGTGAAGTCTATGACCCTTTTCTTAGAATAATGTTTTTAAATGCATAAAATAAAATTTGTAGAATTATATTGAAAGAATTGTAAAAATACTTTTAAAACTCAAGTTCATAAAAGCCCATATTCTAAATAGTTATTTTAAATCAAGTTATTTCATTGGCGAGCTGTATTTGAATTAAACAACATCAACAACTAAACCTAATTCTAATAAATTGAACAGAAAGCCTTTTGTGGAAATGTCTTATGTGACAGGAGATATATAGAGGAAAGATGTAACTACTGCCAGCTTTAGGTCAGAAAATAGTGAAAGTCAAGGATTGTTTTTGATCCTTTCCCCCTCCTTTTCTGACAACCGGCAAAAAGAAAGATTTTAAACTTGACTGTGAGCAGTTGCTTCCTGAATTATCACCCTGAGGTAAAAAGAGACTTGTCAGGGTCAGGTTCAAGCTTCCTTGAGTTCACTGGACCATATCAGATAAAATGTATGAGCAACAAAATGCTTTCAGGTATGTTTAAAGTCAATTTGATGGGGGATGTTTCTATTGAAGATGTCGGATTTTATAAATGTATTTATATTTTTCAGGAAACAGGAGAAAGAAAAACCTTAGCAACTAAAATGACACAGAAAATAGAAAATATATTAATGGATTTATGGAAATAGATTTTCTAGATAGTTTAAAACTAACATGTTGAAATGTGGTTTCAAAGAAATTAACAGTTCAAAGTCTAGTATTTCTGCATAGACAAAAATCTCCCAATTTAAAACAATTTTTGCTGTATTAATACAGCATAATACATTCATTTGGTAATTTCAGAATTTTTGATGTTAGCGATAGTCTAGGATTCTTCTCTTTATAAAGTTGACACAAAGCATCCTTTAATTTCTTTTAGTGTGAGGTATATAACCTCTCTCTCCTTGCTTTTGGACAGTGTTGCATGCTCAGATGAGAGTGAATTATCACACCCCATCTGTATCAAGTCCATTCCTCAACCTAATTATAGAAGAATAAACCAATGAATTTGACTCCTGCAAAACATATGTCTCAGGGAAAATCATGTTCAAAAAGCATTTTAAGCACTGAATCTTTATTGAGGCCTATGCTGTGCTTTCTGCTTGTGCAACTGACATGAATTTTTTTTATTATGTTCATGAACCTTGGATTTTGTTCCACTAAGACTTCATTTTGGAAAAAGCGTATAAACTAACAGTCTTACAGAAATTCCTATTTGAGACTTTTAAAAATGAGGTGTCATTTAAAAATATTACATTTTTATGTTTATCGTTATTTATAATGTAAATGTTACCTATAGCCCAGGGGATATCCTATTCCACAAGAAGCTCAGGTAAATAATTCATTTCTAGAACTTAGGAGGATCGGGTATTTTTTCTTGTACTCTATGATTCATTATTACAGACTACTGGACAAAAATCTTTTAAATAAAATTTCTAAAATCTCTCTAAAAGAACAGAGTTCTCTCTAGAAAATTCTTTCAATATATAAAATAGTGTAGTACAATTATTTCTATCTTTCATTGTGAAAGAATAAACAAAAAAGACTCATAAACAAGTATTAGAATATATTCTACGGGATCAAGAAGAATAGGATAAGAATGAATAACTAAACAACAACAACAACAAAAATTATGATTGATCCTCTTTAGTATGCTCTCCCAAAAGATACACACTAGAGAAATTTGTGGAACTGAGGAAATTACATATCGCATTGACTTCAAATCTGTATTGTCTAAGTGGTGATTAAAGGTCTATATTTTCTGGTCAGCTAAGGATGTACAGCTAATTCTTTTGGCCAAGTCACTTCCTTTGAGAAGGGTATAAGTGCAGGGAATACTTCCCACTGGGCAATGAGTATCCAATTCAGTGACTTCAGACCATCTGAGCACATGAGGTTTCTGCCAAGGCTGGAAATATGCATTTCTCAATATTACTGTTCTGTCACCTGTGCTTAAGGAAAGATGCAGAAAACAGAAGAGCCAGTCAACGTCTTGAAGTACAGTCTCTGGCTTACCTGGACAAGCATAGCTTCTTTCTGATATGTGCTGATAGTTGCCATAATTGTTGCTCAAGAGATGGACTAGAAATCCTTTTCTCTCCCTCTTTGGTAAGTTCAAGGGAGAGCTGGTGTTGTTTGTGTCACAACAAAGAATCTGCCTCAAAAGCTGTCTCTTGTCTGTCTTTATGATGCACAGAATAAGCAGCTTTTCTGGCTTAGTTGACAATCCTTTTTGATATAGTACCCCTATCAAGGGGACCAAGAGACCAAACATGTGCCGCTGGTTACACATGTACTTTAACAAGAGGCCAGAGCACATATGTCACCAGAAGTGGCCCAAATTTCATGGCCAGCTTAATGGGAACTGCTCCAATCCAAAGTCCCTTCTCTTACTACATACTTCCCTACTACATAAAGAACAACTATAACAACATTTCATTTATATGAAAGAATGGTTCTTTCTATCCAGTGACAAGTCAATTTTTAGAAACCTAGGGGTTTTGCAGATTTGAATTTAAATCTGGCCTCCATCACTTAGTAGTTGTGTAACTCAAAGTAGGTCACTGAAATCTTTATCTGCTTCAGTTTCTTCAACTATAAAATGGGGATAATAATTACTTCACCTGCTTGTTGTGTGGATCAGATGAGATATTTGTAAAGAGTTTAGCATAGTGCCTGGTACATAATAGATATTTAATAAATTCTTGTTCTGCCTCCCACATACACAGTTCCTTGAAGAAAAGAATAGGAATTATTTGTTTCTCTGTATAAAAGCATTGTTATTAGGTAGCACTTATCTTTTCTTATACATCTTTATTTTCAGGACCAAGCAGAAATGTAATTTCTGGGATATACTCTTGGTGGGAAACCCAGCTTCTAATCAGTATTACACTACTCAGGGTGATAAGAGATAAGGTGAGAGAAGACAATGGGTATCGCTTCTCGGCCTTTTGGCTAAGATCATGTGTAGTATCTGTTCTTATCAGTTTAATATTTGATACGTCCTCTATCCGAGGACAATATATTAAATGGATTTTTGGAATTAGGAGTCGGAATAGGGGCTTGCCCCGTCCGCTCCACGCATCGACCTGGTATTGCAGTACTTCCGGGAACGGTGCATCTCCCTCTGGGAGACAAAAAATAAAAAAAAAAAAGAAGACAATGGGTGACGAGGCCCTTTTCTCTCCACCTATGAAACATCTGTATTTTCTTTCTTTCTTTTTCTTTATTTTTTTTGCTGAGGTAATTCAGGTTAAGTAATTTGCCCAGAGTCACACAGCTAGGACATGTTAAGTGTCTGAGATCAGATTTGAACTCAGGTCCTCCTGACTTCAGGGATGGTGCTCTATCCACTGTGCCACCTAGCTGCCCCCAGGCTGTTTTTTTCTAGGATAAAAGAAGAATCCAACTAAATAATATATATTTTTTTTTCTGAAGCATTTTCACGGAATGATTCTCTTAATCCTTTTTTTTTTTTTTTTTGTATTTGTCTCCCCAATGTTTGACAGTGTCTAGCACATTTATTGACTATTGATTAATTCTATCCTAATCATTCTATGATTTTTTTTTTTTTTGCTTAGAATTTCATTTCTTATCTGCGAATGAAATATTTTTTCTTATCCTGGAACCTTAAGCTCTGTGGGTTGAGTTTTACATTTTGCCAAGTAGGTCTCTCCATTACTTCTTGCTCATTTCTAAATTATGATTCTACTAGGTAAAAGGTAAAGAGCATGGATTTTTGAGTACAAGAATTTGAATTCAAATCTGGTCTGTGTCACTGCCTGTTTCTTTTCTTTGAACTTTAGGGACACTGGTTTATATTATGTGCAATCTTTTTATCTTTCTATAATAAAATCAATTGAATTTTTCTCAAATAAATTTTTTCACTTGAGTGATGAATAAAAATATTCCTTATCCTTCATATTTAAGATAAAATTATTTTTTCCTTTCAGCAATGTTTTGATTTAGAATGTTTTATTGGTTCTTTTTATTTAAGCTTTTCTATTATTTTAAATTCAATTTTAAAACATTTTAAATCTAAAGATTTCAAAAAATATATTTCACATTTTAAAAGACAAAATTTTGACAAGAAAAATACTTTACACCTTCTATTACCTTGATAACAATCTACATTTATATTCACAGTTTGGAAAATACTCTCCTTATAATCTCTTTATAATTCTGTTTGGGAGATAGTACAAAATGAGATATAAAAATAAGACAGGAAGAAATACAGTGACTTATTTAGGATCAAGTGATCACTGTGCCAGAGACAGGGCTTGAATCTAGGTTTTCCCCTTCTTCTTTTTTTTCTATTTAGAAAAAGATTTGTTGAATACCTTTTTCCCCCCCTAAACCATGAATATTGGAATAGGGACCACCAACTCTCCTCCAGTTGTTTAATCAGTTGTACCCCCAAAACTGTTGAAGGTACTAAGATTTCTGAAATCTTTTGACTTTTGTCTTATTATAATTGAAAATCTGAATATAGATGAGGAATGTGTAGGGGGCATTATACTAATTTCAATTCTCCTTGCAAGGTAATCTAATTAAAAGATAATTGAAATCATCTCTCACATATAAGTATCTCTGGGGACCAAAAGCTTAGTCCTGTTGATATTACTTCCTGGTTGCTTGAGTGCAGAATTTCCAGAAAGAACTCTTGGTACTTTCTGATGCTTAGCTGGTGGACCACCATGGGCATCTCATAGGCAGGAGAACCACATTCAGATGAAACAATTATCAATGTCTCCAGTTCATATCCTTATTGAATATCCTTCCCCTGTCTAAGTAAATCTCTTTTTGTTTATTGTTGAATGACTTATCAGTGTCCTAGTTTGTTGGGAGTAGTTCTTTAAAAAGTACTATTGACATTTGAGATCTCATCAGTATAGGAAATTTCAGGTAGAGAACTTCTAGTAGTGCAAATATACATCTTCTCTGCAACTCATAGAATTGTCTCTTTGGTTAAGACCCATAGTTCACCTAATTTATTATACATATTTCATGAATTTGTGTATAGATATCTTAGGAAATGGTTTTTATTGCTCTCATTTCTTGGATATCATGTTTCAGGATTCAGTGCATTTTATTTTCTTATGTAGTACTTGCTACTTATTCACTGTATTGGACGACTTGGCTGATATATCATCCATAATCTTCCTCTTTGTCTATTTTTAGAGTACTCTCAAGAATTTGTCAATCCATAATTTAAGTTGGGTTCCACTAAAAGCCAAATATATTTTTTCAGAAACCGATTCCTTAATCTAGTTCACTTCCTAAATCTGCCTTTTATGTCAATTGGAAGCAATAATTGAAATTCCATCTGTGCACTTAAAAATCTTTAGTTTCTTATTAGTGACATTTTAGTTCCTTTCTATTTTGCACATAATTTGTAATCTGCTTTCTACTTTTTACAACTGATTCCTTATGAATTGAAGATTCCAATGTCCAACTTAGTTTCTGGTTCTGTTCTGTGTAAAGAAAGATAATGAGAATTAGGTTCCTTGCTTTTTCCTTGTATTGTTCTTTTGTTGTTTCTGCAAATTCAGCTGTGCCTGTCTGTGTAACCTAGACTCTGCTTCCCTAGGTTAACATAGCAGAGTAATCTTCCTATAAAATTAGGCGAACATTAATGAGGTCCTGGGTAACTAGGTAGGGTTGATAGTGAGAGTCTGAAGTATTGATAAAAATTATTTCCAGAGGCAAATAGAGCAGGGCACTGAACGATCTTAATATTATAGTCCCACCCTCTGTGGAGGTTATGGGAGCCCTACCTTGCTGTGTGTAGTCAGAAATCAAAGTTATGTCAAATCCCTGAGATTAAATTTCCCCCGATAAATCTGTCTCACCATCTTTCCTGAATCCCTTTGAGTAAAGCCCACCAAGGCATTCTGCCTCATGGTATCTTTCCCCTTTCCTCTTCCCTTCCCCCATGGCATCTGGTATCTTTCCTCTCATTCCCCCATCATGCTTCACAGTATCTTTCTCCTTCTTATAGCTAACTAACTCTTTTAGGGTATTAAATATTTCTGTGGATTTAACCTGCCAGCTAAGGGCATACTTCAATCTCACAGGGTGTTCCCTTTCTTCTGGTTAATTGTGAGTTCTACTAGGGAACTTGTGTGTTCCATTGTGAATTGTTAAAACTCCTTTTCTTGCTCTCGCAACTCTATTTCAAATTTATCACTTCTAGTGTCTACTGTATCCACTTCATTTTGTCTTCTAAATTTTTCATATGACTGAACCCCAATATTTGGTGCTAATTGCTCTCCTAAATCTCATCATTAGGTGCTTGAATCCCCAACACATCATTTGGAACTAGGAATTGCTCTCCTCAATCACATCAACATTTCAATTCTGTTGGTAGTATATAGCTGTTAACTTTCTTTTCCATTATTATTGTATTCAGGTAGCAAAATCCCTGAGAACATGTTAATTCATATGTTTTAGTAAAATCATTTTTGGATTATGATTCAGGATTGAAGTTAACTGGATTGAGTGTGAGCTTTGTGGGAAGCAGCAGATATCAGGTATAACCTACACTGGCTGTAATATAGCAGTGAACACTTCAATGCAGAAAAAAAAAAAATGAATGCAAATGAGATGTACTTGGATATCTAACAAAGGTGAAATAACATTCAGTTGTAAATGAATTTTCTCTGTTTGATGTAAACAGAATGAAATATGTTTTTCAGGGAGACCTCACTGACCTTGGAAGGTAGCTGAATTCATTTTCTAAATCTGCAGATGGTTTTGACATTTTAGTTACTAGTTGTTATAGATCTTGTGATCTAACCAACTCATAGGTTCTATTAGCCTAGGAAAAATGTCCATGGTGGTATGCAGAGTGAGGTTTTGATAACTGTTGGCTTGATTTAATAGATGAAACTGAAGATAGAGTTAGGAAATTGAATTTTCCAGTTCTGCCTCTGACATACTAGATGTGACCTCCCTTTCGCTCATATATTCAAACTATAAGTAGACTAGTGCAAAATGATTGCTGTGTTGACTACTTAATTATTGTCTCCAATATACCAATGGATATTTGATCTCATCAATATGGTTATTCCTTTCAAAGATGCAGCCTACAACTTTTGTTCTGTTTAACTCCATGTCTTCCGAGAAATCTGATACAGGGATTTCATCTAATCCACTGGGGGTCTTTCTCCAATTCTCTTGCTATTGAAAATAGCTTTCCCTTTCTTTACTTGTAACCAGTCTTCTTTTCTCATATATGTTTTGATGACAAAACATGTCATATACTTCTCTTGTTTACAGTGTGTTGCTTCCTGCATACATTTATGTCATGACTTTCCAACACCCTGTGGCTGATCCTCAACTTCAATTCTTTAAAGACTAGGATTCCATGACTCACAGACATATAATAGCATATGTATATTGATATAAAATGATGACATTTTATTTCAAGGAGAAGCTGTGGAGTCATAACAGAACTTTACTTTTCCAGAGACAACCCATCCTTCTATGCTCCTTCTGTTTAATTCTGTACTTATTTTAGTTTCCATTTTTCAGCATCCTTGAGCTTTTCAGCAAATCTTGAGCATTGATCCCTCAATAGTCTCAAAATTATGTTGCCTTCAGAATCAACCTACATTGCTTATACTTGGTCTAATTCAACTACTTTCTCTTTTTTTTCTTCAATGCTTATGCCCACAGCATTATACACATAAATCATCAATGACTTTTTATTGATTAGGTATTCTTTGAATTTCTTAAATTCTTGTGTACAACGTCAAAGCACTAGGTAGTAAGACCAATGTAGGATAGCTTTGGAATTTTTATTTTTCTTCTTTAGAAGCATTACACTATATCAAAAGCTACATTGGGCATTTTTTGGGGGCTTAAGTACCCATTTTGCACTTTCTTTTACTTAGAACAATTCGATAGTTGATGGCTGTATGACAATGATCACTACTTACATTTTGGTGGTAATCTGACCCTAATTCTAGATTCCATTAGTAGTAGAGGGATGAGTATAATAATAAATAACTTTCCTAAAGTTATCTGGTGCTGTAAGAAATTCATTAACCCCTCTAAGTATGAGACTCTGAGAAAAGGCAGTAAATTGGCTCAGAAAAGGGTAAACTCCATCTGCAGCTCTTGTATCCTTGTCTGCCCTCTGGTCTTTAGGGGTCTGGAATATAGACTTGTTAGATTCAGTAAGCCAGCTGACAGCTTGGAGTTAGGGGAACCAACCATATTTAAGGGTTAGGAAGCCTGGAACATGGTTCTTAAAAACCCAGTAATCATTAGATCTTAATTACTGAATTTTTACACAATCTTTCTGTTTTCTTTGGTTGTCAGAGTATCTTAATCAAAGATTTTTTGTAGGAGTATAATTGCTTTTTTTCTGTAATTTATATATATTAAGAGCATTTCAGTCATTTGCATCAATTAGGTCTGCTGAGTTTAAGCAGATTATTATTTTATTGATCTTCATGGTATGTCTACTTAAGAAAAATATAAACTTTCTATTGCCTTTTATTTTATTTTTATTTGGTTTATTATAGAACAATTACATTTATTATTGCATTAATTTCCTAACATATCCTCTCTCCATACCCGCTGAGTTTTCTCTGTTAACAATGATTTAAAAAGGAAGAAAAAAAACTACAGTACCAATCAGACTATTCCGGCTTCTGTCTTTTCTTGAGCTATGTCTAATGCTAGAGGAAATCCAGGATTCTTGGGTCCAGTCTTGGGTCCAAAGTTTCTGTGTTTTCATGTAAAGGTGGGTATTTATTTGAAGCATAAAGTAAGCATCAAGTGTATATTGCTTTGTCCATGAGGGAGTATGGGAAAAACTGTATCCATTACATACTTTATTATGACTGTCTTTTCATTATTATATGTAACTTATTAGTTTTTAAAGATTTTATTCCAAAAAATAAATACTGTGTGCAGTTAAGCATATTTTTTCTACTTCTATGGGGATTAACTCTATTAAGCTAAGGTGATGGTACTAGAGATTGTTGAAATATATAGATCAAGGAAGAGATAGGATTCACCAGGGATTTAGAGCTTTTTTAATTAGACAAATTTACAATAATCTCTATACTCCTAGATAATGAGTCGGTGTTGTAGTTTGGGTCCTCTGGTCTTATCTTCAGATGCCTCTCAAGCTCCCAGGCTACCTTGACAGTGCCAGGGATAGGCAGCCTATCAGAGTACATAGTCATGGGAGGCCAAAGTATTAAGCAGATTATAAGCTGGCTAGTAAGATTCCACAGCAAATTAAAACTATGCCATAAGAAAAAAGTTACGTTAGTTCAAAAGAAATACAAGATTACTCAATCATAGAGAACATGGCACTCTCCATAGCTTTAGGGGATTTCTGTAAGTGCCATGGTGATCATAGGGCAAGATCAGCACTTTTTTCTTTTCTTTTTGCCAAATAGGAAACAATTATTGGTTACTGATACCACCCAATGATTAAATATATGTTAAAAATATGTACAGTATATACAAAGGAGTTTTTTCGGAAGTAGAGAAAGTATTAGCATTGAGGGGGATTGGGAAAGCTTTGTGATCTATGATTTGAGTCTTGAAGGAAGCTAGGAATTCTAACAGGTTCTCCCACCTTAAAAAGGCACAAACTTGTATATGGGGGAAAAAAACCAAGGAGGTGAAAGACAAAATACTGTGTATGGGTTGGTTTAGCAGGAATGTTGAATTCATAAGGGGAAGGAACTTGGAAAGCAAGCCATGGTTACTGCCATGTAAAATACTGAAATGAGTATTGTATTTAGAATTAGAAGATTTTGATTTGATTCCTGGATATGTTGCTTATTACCTGTGTGATGCTGTATGGACTGGATAATGGCTGAGCTATTCTCTGACTCTTAACTCTGTGATAATTTGGAGATAGTGAGCTAACATATTAATATGGATTAATTTATTCTGTTAAATTAACTTATTACCACCCATTATTGTATATCAGGGCTTCAAAAGAATAGGTCACAGGATAGAGAAGTTTTGATTAGTGGGAGGAGAGCCACAATGGGATGCTATAATGGGGGCCCCTGATGATTTAAGGGATAAAATGTTGATGCTAGCCAGACGGAATTAAGCAACAGAATTTAAAAATTATTTTTTAAATAAAGCTTTTTATTTTCAAAATATATACACCGATAATTTGACATTGACCCTTGCATAGCCTTGTGTTTCAGATTTTCTCCTCCTTCCCCCACCCCCTCCCCATAGATGGCAAGCAATTCAATATATGTTATACATATTAAAATATATGTTAAATCCAACATCTATAAACATATTTATACAATTCTCTTGCTGGACAAGAGAAATCAGATCAAAAAAAGAAAGTAAATGAGTAAGAAAACAAAATGCAAGTGAATAACAACAAAAAGAGTGATCTCTCAGATTGGCTAAGATGACAGGAAAAGATAAATGACGAATGTTGGAGGGGATGTGGGAAAACTGGGACACTAATACATTGTTGGTGGAGTTGTGAACGAATCCAACCATTCTGGAGAACAATTTGGAACTTTGTTCAAAAGGTTATCAAACTGCACATTCCCTTTGATCCAGCAGTATTACTACTGAGCTTATATCCCAAAGAGAACTTAAAGGAGGGAAGGGGACCCACATGTACAAAAATGTCTGTGTCAGCCCTCTTTGTAGTGGCAAGAAACTGGAAACAGAGAGGATGCCCATCAATTTGAGAATGGTTAAATAAATTATGGTATATGAATGCTATGGAGTATTATTGTGTAATAATAAGAATGTGTAAGAAATGACCAACAGGATGATTTCAGAAGGCCTGGAGAGACTTACATGAACTGATGCTAAGTGAAGTGAGTATAATCAAGAGAACCTTATACATGGCAACAAGAAGATTATGTGATGATCAATTTTGATGAATGTGGCTTTTTTCAACAATGAGGTAATTCAGGTCAATTCCAATGGTCTGGTGATGGAGAGAGACAGAGAGAGGACTATAGGGACTGAATATGTATCACAACACAGTATTTTCATCATTTTTGTTGTTGTTTGCTTGCATTCTTGTTTTCATTCTCAGATTTTTTTTCTTTCTAGATCCGATTTTTCTTGTGCAGCAAGATAACTATATGGATATGTATATATACATTGGATTTAACATATATTTTAACATGTATTGGAATACCTGCCATCTAGGACAGGAGATGGGGGGAAAGAGGAGAAAATTTGGAACAGAAGGTTTTCCAAGGGTCATGTTGAAACATTACCCATGCATATGCTTTGTAAATAAAAAGCTAAAATAAAAAAACAAAAAACAAAAAGAGTGATTATGTTATGTTATGATCCACATTCAGTTCCCACAGTTCTCTCTCTGGGTATAGATGGCTCTCTTCATCACAAGATCATTGGAACTAGCACCAATCATTTCATTGTTGGAAAAAGTCAAGTTCATCATAATTGTATAATCTTGCTATTATCATATACAATGATCTCCTGGTTTTGCTCATTTCAGTTAGCATCAGTTCATGTAAGTCTCTCCAGGCTTTTCTAAAATCATCCTCCTCATTATTTCTTATAGAACAATAATATTCCCTAACATTCATGTACCATAACTTATTCAGCCATTCTCCAACTGATGGGCATTCATTCAGTTTCCAGTTTCTAGCCACTATAAAAAGGGCTGTCACAAACATTTTGGCACATGTGGAGCCCTTTCCCTCCTTTAAGATCTTTTTGGGATATAGGCCCAATAGAAACACAACTGGGTTAAAGGGAATGCATTTTGATAACTTTTTGAACATAGTTCCAAATTGCTCTCCAGAATAGTTGGATCCATTCACAAGAGTCTAAAAATTCTAAAGAAATCCTGAAGTGATATTGAACAAAAGCTGTCTACTTCATACTTTGGTCTGCCCATAGACATCTTGTTTAGTGGCAGGGGTGTGCTAGTAAATGTTTAACAAATGGCTTTGGAAGGTAGAACAAGGAAGGAAATATAAGTTTGGTATATTTTAAAATTAAAAACATTTTAAATAGTTCCTCTATTGCTTTCTCAAGGCTTATCAATCAAGATAGCAATAACTCTATCCCTGATTTCAAAATGAATGAGAAGCCTGAGGGAGTTTGAGTAATAATAATCAATTGATTAATTAAACTAGTTGATCATCGATAAACTGATGATCAGTTGTCTCTCTTTAACCAGTGACACCACTACTGAAGGCTTAAATACCTTTGAAAAGAAGGAGGTGCCTCTGAAAGGTGAAAATCAATCTTGATTTCTGAACAATTAATAGGAGGATAAACATATTAATGAGAAGATGGGCTCTTGCTGGGAATGTGACTTGATCATGAGATTCAGCCACTTCCAGAAATCTGGACAAAGAAATCCAATTCTATCAAGATCACTTTGGGTGATTTTCTCCTTCATGAGCTGAGTTCTCTTAGATTTCAATGGAGAGGTACAAGGGCATGGACTCAGTGCTTTAGGGCTGGAATTCAACTAGACTAAATTCTGTTTGGTTGGACAGCATCCTTCTCTCTCTCTCTCTTTTTTTTTTTTTTTTGAGCAAATTGAATTTTATATTCTCTCTCTCTTTTTTTAAAATAACTTTTTATTGACAGAACCCATGCCAGGGTAATTTTTTACAGCATTATCCCTTGCACTCACTTCTATTCCAATTTTTCTCCTCCCTCCCTCCCCAGATGGCAAGCAGTTCTTTACATGTTAAGTAGGTTACAGTATATCCTAGATACAATATATGTGTGTAGAACTAAACAGTTCTCTTGTTGCACAGAGAGAATTGGATTCAGAAGGTAAAAATAACTCGGAAAGAAAAAACAAAAATGCTTGCAGTTTATACACATTTCTCAGTGTTCTTTCTTTGGGTGTAGCTGCTTCTGTCCATCCTTGATCAATTGAAACTGAATTAGCACTCTTTTCGAAGAGATTCACTTCCATCAAAATACATCCTCAAACAGTATCGTTGTTGAGGTATATAATGATCTCCTGGTTCTGCTCAATTCACTTAGCATTAGTTCACGTAAGTCTCGCCAGTCTTTTCTGTATTCATCCTGCTGGTCATTTCTTACAGAACAATAATATTCCACAATTTACTCAACCATTCTCCAATTGATGGGCATCCATTCATTTTCCATCTTCTAGATGGTATCCTTCTCAAAAACTCAGAGCATATACCTCAGGGATTAGGCCAGTCTCATCTATTAGCCTTTGTCCAAAATTTAGATTTAGCTAAATGGCTTAAAAGGGCTAGTCCCTGAATGAGGAAATAGAAAGGAAAAACCTTAATCATAATATAATAATTGATTATTAACATAATAGAAAAATAACTACTTCTTTCAATTTTTAGTGTTTGCTGAAGTATAAATGCTGAAGAATAAAACACAATGAAATGTTCAATAATCAGCTCTCACTAATTTGTTTGAACTGGTTATGACAGATCCCTGCTTAAAGATTACATAGAAAATAAGAATAAGAAGCTTTCCTATTCTTTTCTTCAACTACTTAACTCCATGTATGAAGTTGGGATGATTATGAAAGGGTAAGAATTGGTCTAACCCTTTTTGGAACTGAAGGGAGACTATAGAATAGGAAAATTACATGGAGCCACATAGGTTATGGGTGGCAATATTGCTTTTTCAGAAATTTGTCTGTCAATTAGACCAGAGACAATTTTATTCTCTAAGTTATTCCTTAGAGGCAGGAATTTAAGCAAGGTGAAGAATTTGATCAAGTAGATAAGAACAATCATCATATATTGTTTTTAAAAGAGAAAGACTGTAATTAAACCCTTTTTTTAAACATCGAAAAAGTTCAGTTTATAGTGAAAGAAATATGACCATTTCAGCCCTCTACCCTCTTCTTACTCAACAACCAGTTAGAGTGAGAAACTTTCAGTGTATTTCTTTATAATTTTCAAAACAGTAACCCAATTGTACTTAATAATGTTACTGGAAAAATACCAGCAATTATATAATGACTGTAGAAATCACATTTTTAAGTAAATGAAGAGAGAAATGATTTTTTAATTATATCTCCCTAATTTATATGTAATTACCAGCTATAAAAGAACCTTCCTGGTATGCCTAATGACCACCTTTTGTCCTTGCATGAAAAGTCGGGGTTTTTATTCAAGGTTTTGTTCTCTGAAGCTTAATTCTGACTGGTTGGGAGAGATAGAGGCAGCTGTTTTATGACATGTCTCACAATCCTTCCTCAGCCTATTGAACATATGACTTTGAAAACCAGCTGGCTGTATTCTTATTCTATCAGACCCAGGCCATGTAATCAGAAGCCTGGGCAAGCCAGTGGAAATCTGCCAGTACAAGAAGTGGCCCTCCATCAGAGAACATGGTCACTTTTAAAGCAGATCATTTCTAATTACCTTCAACTCCTATGACCAGAGAATAATAAAATATACAATATAAAAATATACATGTTACTATTACATTAGCTCTGGCTTTATTGGATATTTCTTACTTTACAAAATGTCTTTTTGAAACAAACTATGAAATTGAAAGAAAAAAATTAAAAGATTTTTTTCTTGTGTAGAAGTGGTGGGATCAGGTGGTTCTATGATTACTCTCTATATGGTATGAAGTTAAGTAGAACAGTAATAATAATACTAATACTTTTTCTTTTAAATAAAATAAAGTTCAATTTCTTACATTTACCTCCCTCGCTATGTAATTCACATATTTTTAAAGGAAATATATAGATAGGATGATCATTTAATTTAAAATTTTTTAGTTTTAAAAATTGATTAAGATGATAATATATAATCATCATTTGGTTCTTCTTTTGCTTTTTAAATGATAATTTGATTTTAAATTTTTTTCAGTTTAGCATTTATTTTTCCTTTTTTGATGTTTTAAAATTTCCAAAATGAAAATAATTTAAAATATGATGTTAGTATAAAATATTCTGATCTATAGTTTTCTTTCACTCGGTAGATGACAAAAATACAATTGTAGAAATGAAGTCTGGAGATCTGAATTTGATTCCCAGCTTTGATGCTGACTGTGAGACTTTTTTGTGTCCTAGTTTCCTCATTTGGATATAGTGGACAGAAAGCTAGCCTTGAGTAAAAAAGACTTGTTTTGTAGAATCATAAAAAGACATAGGGCGGTAGGTGGTATGGTAGAGTAGAGTACTAGGGCCTGAAATCAGGAAGGATTCACCTTCCTGAATTCAAATATGGCCTCAGATACTTACTTAGTTGTGTGACCCTGGACAAGTTATTTTACTCTGTTTGCCAAAGTACCTTCATCTGTAAAATAGGCTGGAGAAGGAAATGGCAAACCATTCAATATCTTTGTTAAGAACCTCCTGCCCCTCCAAATAAGAGAGTCATGAAAAGTCATAAAACTCCTGAAATGATCATATAACAACAACAAATCTTAGAACTGGAAGAAATGTCACAAATCTAACCCAATCTTCTTATTTTAGAAGTTCTGCCAGAGGAAACATAAAAGCTGTGAATAAAGGCAAGTCATTGAACCTCTCAGGGACCTAAGTGACTCTCAAAAGCTGTTAGGATTATTGAGGCAGCAGTATGGTGGAAAACACATTAGATTTCCAGATAGTGGATCTGGCTTTGCCACTTAAGATTCATACCCTTGGTAATTTCCCTGGCTTTTGATTTTTCTTATTTGTAAAATGATTGGATTGGACTAGATTAAATACTTTCCAGCTCTAAATCTATGATCCAAGAGTCCTAAATTATAGGCAAGTTACCAGTCTTTATTAGAGGTTTCTTATTTTGATAAAATCAGCAATGAAAAAACCTTCATAGACTTGTAAAACATTTAGGAAAATGAGAGGGTACAGTTTGATACTGCTTGGCAGATTAATTCCACTTCCGGTGATCTTTAAAATGTTAACTTGCCAACTCTGGAGCCATTTAGGGAAGGAATCAGCTTTAAGAAGTGTGACTATGATTTAAAAATTATCAGAATATTTCATCCATTCTTAGAGCAAGATAGAAATATTGAGTCCTTTTTTTTTTTTTTTTTTTTTTTACAACTTTTTCAATGTGAATAGGAATGGTGTTGAGTTTTGTTTTCTTAGAACCCAAATTTTTTCTATTATTTATTCCACAGGGCACACTAGCTTCTACTTTGTAGCTATGTCAAACACTTAAAGATTTGTCAAGTGCCCAGCTTAAAATGTCTCCTAAGATGATCAGAAATCTCATTCTGGATTTCTGGGGACATGCACATAGTAAGTCATGAAGCAAATGGATTTAGTCATCAGAGAATTAAACTACATATGAGCCAACTCAATCAACAGGAAGGCCAGAATCCAAGAATAAGACAAAAATTCAAGATGGAGAAATGGACATAGGGAAAAAAATGACTTTGTTTCACCAGAGTGATTTTACTTATTGTAATACTATATAAAACAGCAGGGAGTTCTACTGATATCATCTGCTAACAACATGGTTTCACACTTCCCATTATTCATTTATTACCTGCTATATCATTTATTATTTTAGCTCTTAAATACTGAAACATCAGTTAGAGAGCAGATAAGGTGTTTAGAAAATAAAGCTCAGGTTGATGGGTAATGGAAAGAGAACTAAACTGGTATTACAATCTGGGTTCTAGTACTGGCTTTGGCTAAAGAGAAATGGCTATGAGACTTTGGACAAGTCATTTAAACTTTCTGCATCTTTGGTTCTTTAATTGTGAAAATGAGGTAGTTAAATTCAATGATCCCTAAGAATCTTTCTATCTATTGAATTCTGTGGATTTATATGGAAGCAGACCACCAGAATTCATTGCCAATAGCTTTTTTTTTTTTTTGCTGACTTCCAGTTCAATAAAACGTTCAGGGTTTTTTTGTTGTTGCTGAAAAAAAAAATCTCTTTTTAAAACTATCACAGTTTTTTCTTGTATCTCTCCCAATTTTTTTGTCTCAGAGAGCTATTCTATATAGAAAACTGTGTTTTTTCCAAAAAAAAAAAAAAAAAGAGAAAAAAGAAAGGAAAAAAAAGAAGGAAAAAAGCCTTAAAATATGTGCAGTGTCCAACATGTATACTTCCCAACTTTGCAAAGGTATGGAATGAGAGTGTCTTCTCATATCTCTTCTTTTGAATCACACTTGTTTTCTTTTCTTTTTTTTTAATCATTTGCAGCATTCATTTCAGATCTTATTTGATGTGTCTGTATTTGTTTTTATTTACATTGTTGTAGTCAATTTGCATATAGGGCAACTAGGTGGCACAGTGGATTGAGTACCACATCTGGAGATGGGAGAAGCTGAGTTCAAATATAGCCTTAGATACTTACTAGCTGTATAACCCTAGGAAAGTCAAATAACACAGTTTGTTTCAGTTTTCTCATCTACAAAATGACCTGGAGAAATAAAGAACAAACCACTCCAGTATTTTTGCCAAGAAAACACAAAATTGTGTCATGAAGAAAATCATTCATGATTGAAAAACAACTGAAAAATAATTCATATATTGTTTTCTTGGATCTGCTTCCTTCACTCTGCGTTAGTTCATATAGATCTTTTTATTCTTCATATTGTTCACGTTTGTCATTTCTTACAGCATAGAATTATTCTATTACATTCATATATTGCAATTTGTTTAGGCATTAATCAATTTGCATTTACTTTGTTTCCAATTATTTGCTATCACAAAAAATGCTACTACAAATATTTCAGTGTACATGGAAATTTTCTTCTTATCAATGTTTTCCTTAGTGATTATTATTTGTCCTTCATTTTGGAAGAGGACCATCACATCAGGGAGGTGACACCATGACACACAAATGAATTCGATTTAAGTGAGGGAGGGCTGTGCAAAGTCACCTGCCTCACTTTCTCCTCCAGAGTCATCTGGGTCCAGATATAGATGAGGACAACTAGAGATGGAAAGTCCAATAATGGAATCTGTGTTCTAGTATCTCTTATATTTATGGATTCCAGTCTGGTAGTTGTCCATTACAGAGAAATCAACAAACTACAATCCTCTTTCTTGGGTTGCAACCCCAGGGATGCCTCAAAGGTTTTTGAACCATAAATAGCTTCTTTGTATTGTAAATGAAAAGAAGAAATGTTATTCAGTCTTCTCCCTTCAACTCAGTTGACAAAGTAAAGAGGCAATGAGGTATTAATGTATTAATAGCCAGTTATCTCTTTACAAAAAATGAATATTTCTAAGTCATAAGGGATTTAAGGGATTGGCTGAGCAAACAAATTAGCTTTGCCTCCTTGGGGCTTTAAATAGCTAAATCCTGAGGAAGACCAGGCCCAGGAGTACTTTGATGAAGAGACCCTTATTTTAGGAAGAAAATATTTCTTTCTTCTTCTTTCTTGCCCCATCAATTAAGGGTTCTAGCAACTTGCCTGTCCAGCCGTTCAAATCATTATTGAGATAGTAGGGACACGTACTCCAGACATACTTAGATTCATAAAAGTGACCACTTGAAGGAGGAAGCAGCTTCAGAAAAGGAGACCTCTCAAACAGAAAAGAACTAGATTTTCGGGGAGGGAAAGAACATTTATTAAGCACATACTCTGTGAATGTTTTAAAGAGATTATCTCATTGCTTGGAGAGACTTACATGAAATGATGCTAAGTGAAATGAGCAGAACCAGGAGATCATTATATACTTCAACAACGATACTGTGTGAGGATGTATTCTGATGGAAGTGGATTTCTTTGACAAAGAGACCTAACTCAGTTTCAATTGATAAATGATGGACAGAAGTAGTTACACCCAAAGAAAGAACACTGGGAAACGAATGTAAACTATTTGCATTTTTGTTTTTCTTCCTGGGTTATTTTTACCTTCTGAATACAATTCTCCCTGTGCAACAAGAGAACTGTTCAGTTCTGCAAATATATATTGTATCTAGGATATACTGCAACATATTTAACATATATAGGACTGCTTGCCATCTAGGGGAGGGGGTGAAGGGAGGGAGGGGAAAAATCGGAACTGAAGTGAGTGCAAGGGATAATGTTGTAAAAAAATTACCTTAGCATGGGTTCTGTCAATAAAAAGTTATTATAAAATTATATATATATAAATCTAAAAAAAGAGAGAGAGATTATCTCATTTGATCCTCAAGACAACCCTTTGGTGGGGGGGGATGTAACATTTGCTCTCCTTCAATGAACCCATGTATTCTGCTGCTATGGTGAAATATGGAAGAAAAACATTTCCATGAATGTCTACTATAATTACTTCCATTAGAGAAATAAGGATAGCTAGTGAATGAATAGAAAATAGTAGGGCAAAAAGAAGCACAAAAATTAGGGAGAGATAAGAGGAAACAAATTTACATGTTAAAACCCTAAAGTTCTCAGAACTTTTATTATTATTAGTTAATATGTGCATCTTCTTGGGGAGGGTTTATAGGACAATGGTTCTCAAAGTGTGGTCCATGGATTTCAGAGACCTTTTCAAAGATCTGAAAGTTCAAAACTATTCACTCACAATACTAAGACATTTTAATTCTTATTTAATTAAAGTAAATATCAACAGATACAACCCACACAGATAAAAATTTCTTTAGGGGGGGGCATTTTCAATGACTTTATGAGTGGAATGGAGTCCTGAGATCAAAAAGTCTGAGAAGTGCTGCTCTAGTGTTTGGTAGATGCTTGACTCTATCTCTTTGCTCTTTCTATAACTAGTAATTCAGAAGATGTGAAAGGGGAGAAAGAGAATCTCCAAAGGTTCTTCTCAACTCTTGGTCCCATTAATTCTCATCCTTGAAGATCACTAGTGGATAAGCAGATAATTGATCTGGTATGATAGTTAAAACACTGCTCTAGGATTCAGAAAATGTAGGTCCTAGTTCCAATATTTTTATCAGTTTACTGGATGATCTTAGGCAAGTTACCACTTATCTAGGATTCAGTTTTCTTATTGTAAAAATTCCAGCAACTAAAAGAGGAGATTTTTAATCTGTCATAGTTCTAACATTTCACCATTCTAAGGTTAATGCTTATCTGAATTTATATATCAAGGGCATCAGAAATGTCAAAATGTTAGTAATTTTCAGGACCAACACATTGGGACCTTTTGACTCACTTTGAATAAGCTTCAAGCTGATCTGAAAACAAATTACAGATTTAAGATGGGGGATTCCAGATTATATATCACTTTAATGGGTTTGTTTTTACTGCAAACAGATCTCAAGTGGGCTTTAATGCCTAGTCAGAAAGATTCAGTGTTTGGTATTAATTAAAATACTTTTTTTCAAAAAGAAATTATACATACATATACATATATACATATACACAATGAAATATATTAAATATATTTCAAATAGAGCCAAAGAGAATGACTTTAGGTATTTAAAGGAAGCAAGATTCAATAGTAAGAAGTTGTTCAGTACAGTTGTCTCAGGTTTTTAGCTTTAGAGATTAAAAAAAAATCCAAAACAGACAAATTGAAAAATACCGTCTTAGATTAGAATCTGGGATAGTACTACACAAATAATAAACAAGAGTTGAATTGAGATGGGCTCAGTGCCCAGTCAATCAAACATATTCACACATATAAATCGAGGGCAAAAGGGGGAAGGTAGTAAGGCCAGTAGAAAAGAAAGATGAATGCTTTTAGTGATAGAAACTCAAGTAGATAGACTACATAATGAACTAAATTTTAGAAAAAGTCATCAGGAGATTATTAAGACTCTAGGTAGTTAGATAGCATAGTAGATAGCACAGTGGGATTGGAATCAGGAAAACCTAAGTTTAAATCGGGCTTCAGATCCTAGCTAATTTTGGGCAAGTCATTTAAACTTTTTGCTTCAATTTCCTCATCTATAAAAAAAGAGTTAATAATAGCTTCTCTATCTCAAGATTGTGGGCATAAAATAAGATAATATTTGTTAAGTGCCTTGAAAATGTTAGATATTATTATTATTAGGATGTTTCTTATGTTGATAAAACAAATAATTAAAGTGTGAAAATTTTAGTCAAATAGACTGTTTCCAAGTTAATATAGAATATAATGGGAAGCAGCTTGGTATAATGGATACTATTGGATCTATAGTCAGAAAGACCTGGGTTCAAGTTGTACCTCGTACACATCCTTGCTATATGATGCATGATAAATCACTTAACTGTCTATGCCCGAGGTAATTTTTTTAAAAAGGCAGTTGAGGCTAAGTGACTTTGCCTACTGTCACACAACTAGGAAATGTTACATGTCTGAGGCTGCATTTGAACTCAGGTCCTCCTAACTCCAGAGCCAGTGCTCTTTCCACTGTACCATCTAGCTGGTCCAAAGCAGTTTTTAAGGTGATAAATTATTGAAAAATTGCCAACATGCCTTGGGAACTTCTTACCTCCATCATAAAATCATAAGCCAAAAAATAAAATATTTCTTTAAATAAATGTTGTTTCAGTGATAAGTAGGCATAATTTCAGACAAACAGATTTTAAGGAGGAAATTAAATCAGGATGGTTAGTATACTTTTTATACTCCAAGCAGATAAGAGAATCAAATATCACACAGTTTACTCTCTCAAGTTCTGCATCTTAATGTATACAAATTAAAAAAAAAACACTTAGTTAATTTGGTTGCCAGTAGCACAGATGAAGTCACATAAAAGTTTATTCCTTATATATTAATCAGCTGAATCATAAATTTGTTCTTTACAAGCTTTGAAAAATGTAAAACAGCAGAGGTTTTAGTGCCTGCTAAGTCATTTATCATTTTCACTTGCTGCTATAATTTTTAAACTGAGTTTTAAATATATCAAAGTATGCCCCGGTGCACAACTATATTTAAAATAAAATAAACTTCAACAAATATTAATTATTGCAAGACCAACATTAATTACTAAAGGACCAAACAATTCTATTGCCAACTCAATAACCAGTAATCAGGCCCAATTTAATAACAAGCCTTATGTTGCATCCCTGAAGTCATCCAACTGGGCTGTGTCAAGCCAGATGGAGCAGGAAACATTAAATATAGTTACATGATTCATTATTTAGGCAACTCAACTCTGATTTCCATGAGCCAAAATAAAATGTTGAGTCCAATTCTTCCCCCAGTGAAGGAGAAAGAGAGGTTTTTCATAAATACACATTTCTTTCCTGAGTCTATTAAAAATATTTTTGATCCTTCAGATGCCTCTGATGTAGGGAGAAACGGAGAAAGCATGCTGTGGGAATAAGGGAGAGGCCAAGTTAGTGGGAGATTTTATCCTCTCTCGTCAATTTTTTTCTCTTAGCTGTTTCCAACCAGGTGCAATTGGGTCACCATTAACATTAAAAATGTATGCAGTTTGCTAAATATTACAAGAAGAAAGGATGGCCTTTAGATGCAGTTGGTATAAACTCTGAATAAGGTGACATCTAAGTAGGGGATCAAGTTGGTAGAATTGAGGCTCTAGTCTCTTCTTTCCCAGTTCACTTAGTAGAGGGGAGAATTGAACTGTTTTGTTTCTTTAAATTTCAGAGAGAAATCTTTAGTTGAGGAATACAAAATTTTCTCTTTGCCTAAAAAGTTGGCTCATTTATTTCTTTAAAAAGTTTTTTATTGACATGTTTTGCAGTCACCTTCATTTCCAAAAATATTCCACCTCCTTTCCTCTACCCAGAGAAGGATCCCTTATAACAAAAAATAAAAGAGAAAAAGGAAAAAAATCAGGCTAGCAAAACTAACCAACACTTGAAAATCTGAAAACATTTTATGCAATGCTCTATAATTTTAATCTTCCACCTCTGCAAAAACAGAAAGGAAAGTAATTTTCTTTCCTTTTCTTCTAGGTCAAAATTTGTCATCATAATCATATTTCAACTTGTTTACTATTGATGACAAAGTATTATGATTCTTTTGAGCTACATATATGAAAAAAAATTTCTGATGGATTATACTTTGGGATGAAGAGGGGGAAGAAAATTAACAAGTCCGGTTGATTTCATGTTAGATATCATTTAGCCAGGAAATCAATTATGTATTCAGAATGTACCATAAAGTTTCCAAGGAAAAGGTTATATACTGGATGAATACTTACAAAATAACCCAGTATTAGAAGAAATGAAACAAATAAAAAAGTGAAGTTCCAAAGGAAAAAATCCAAGACCCAAAGGATTTTTTTACATGAATTAAAATAATCAAGAACAATGAATCTTGATATTAAATATTTTGTTTGCAAAAATTGGAAAATAAGAAACCCATCCATATTTTTTTCTATGCTACAAATATGATCTTGACACCTAAACAATGGAGTGTCAAAACAGGTAAAGAGAACTACAAACCAATATCCCTAAAGAACATTGATGTAAAAATAATCAGTAAAATAAAAAAAAATTTAGGCTAAAAGATACTTAAAAAATATATACACACACACACACACTACAAGCAGGTTGGATTTATATTAGGAGTGCAGGGTTGGTTCAGTAAAAAGATAGCTATTAACACAATAGACAACATTAATAGCAAAAATCTTAAAATTATATATATATATATATATATATATATATATCAGTAAATATTAAATACTGTTGACAGTCTATAGAAATGGAATAAATAATGAATTTACTAATCTCCTTAATTTGCTTGAGTGCTCTTATTATCCAGGAGAAGCTGAAATTAACTGAGAATCAAAATCAGCCAATCAGGAGGTAGAATGAATTGCTTCAGTTTGACATATTAGCGATCCTTTGCAAGTATTCTCCTCTCCATTCTAGCAACCACAGGGCTAATTCAAACTGGTTCATATCAACCTCAAATAGATAGAGCTTACACAAATATCCTGATTCCAGGTACTCTGTATTCCTCCTATTCTCCTACTTCCCTTTATTGTTAAGCCATAAAAACCACTCTTTAAACCTCCAGTATTTAGAGCAACTAGGTTCTGCTATTCTTCAAATGCATGTACCATACTAACCAATGAATGTTTCTGGATTTTGCATTTGAACTGTGTCTCTAAACCCTCTGTTCAGGCAGGCACCATACATCAACTAATCAAAATGCTGATTGATCAAGTCCAAAATTGTTTTTGTGCAAAATTCTAGAAAGCATCGAAATAAATGCACTCTTCCTAATGACATTTGTCTAAAATGAAGAGCAAGTGATATATGTAATGGGGAAATTATTGGAATCCTTTTCAATAAGATCAGAAGTAAAGCAAGGGTACTCATTATCACTACTATTTTTATAGTAGTATAAATAATAACAATAGCAGATGATATAGTGGATAGAAGGCCAGGCCAGGAGTTCAGAAGACTTGAGTTTAAATCTGGCCTAAGATATTTACTAGATATGTAATCCTGGGTACGTTGCTTAACCTCTACTTGCCTCAATTTCCTCTGTAAGATAAGGGTAATAATAGTATCTACTTCCCCTAGTTATTGTGAAAATGAAATGAGATATTTATAAAGCACTTAACACACTCTTTGGTACAATAAATGTTATATAAATGTTAGTTGTTATTGTTTTTATTAATATGAGAAAAATGAAGGAGCAAATATAGGGAAAAAGAAAACTTTTTTTTGCAGATAATATAACACTTTATGTAGAGAATTCTAATGAATTAATAAAAAAGTAATTAGAAAACAAACTCAGAAAAGTCACAGGATAGAAAATAAATTCATACAGATCATTAACTTTTTTTGGCATATTCAATAAAGTCTTGGAGGAAAAGATAGAAAGATAAATTCCATTCAAAATAAATATAGAATGTGTAAAGTACCTGGGAATCTATCTACTAAAAATACACATGGGAACTATATAAAAGTAACAACAAAATACTCTTTGAAGGAATAAAATGTATGTAAATAATTGGGGAAACATTAGTTACTCATAGGAAGGCTGTGTCAAAAAAAAATAAAATGACAGTACTACCTAAATTAATTTAGTGTCATACCAATTAAACTACCAAAAATTTAAATCACAGAATTAAAAAAAATTATAAAATTTATCTGGCATTAACAAAAGTTCAAGAATCTAAAAAGAAATAATGAGAAAAAAAGTGGGGAAAATCTGGCAGTACCATATTTAAAATTATACCT
Source organism: Antechinus flavipes (assembly GCF_016432865.1). Lineage (NCBI taxonomy): Eukaryota > Metazoa > Chordata > Mammalia > Dasyuromorphia > Dasyuridae > Antechinus > Antechinus flavipes. The sequence continues at coordinate 275,085,730 of NC_067401.1, forward strand.
AATAAAATTATATAAAATTTAAAATTAAAGCAATAATCATAACATTTTGGTATTGTTTTAAAAATAATGACCTTGTCAATAGAATGATTTAGATAAACAATATACAGAAGCAAATAAACCTAATAGCTTAGTATTTCATAAACTCAAAGATTTCTGCTACTGGGATAAAGACTCATTATTCAACAAAAACTACTGGCTAATTAGTGAGCAGTCTGGCAGAAATTAATTATAGCTTAATATATCATATGGGCTGCCAAGATATGACCCAAATGTATAAATGATCTAGACACAAAAGGTCATATCATAAACAAATTAGAGGAACAAAGAAGAAATTACCTTTCAGATCTATGGAAGAATTCTTGACCAAACAAGAAATAGAGAGAATCACAAGGTAAAATAAACAATTTTGATTATATAAAACATAAAAGTTTTCCTATAAATTAAACCAATACAGTTAAAAGTAGAAGGAAAAGAGGTAATTAAGGAAGATCTTTTCAACAAGTTTATCTGATGGATATTATTCCTAAAATATATAAGTAAATGACTAAAATTTATAAGAACAAGAATAATTCTCCAAAAGACAAATGGTAAAACAGTTTTCAAAATAAGAAATCCAATTTATCAACAATTGTATTAAAAAAATGCTCCAAATAATTACTTGTTTGAGAAATACAAATATAAACAGCTCTGGAGCTTTACCTCACACCCATCAAATTGCAAAAATGACAAAAAAGAAAAATGAGTTGTTGGAAGGACTAAACAAACATAGGAAGATGATATACTATTGTTGAAGCTATGAATTGGTCTAGACACAGTAAAGCAGTTTGAAACTATGACTCCCAAATCACTAAACAGTTTATTGTCTTTGATTCAGTAATATTCCTACTAAGACAATATTTCAAAGAAATTAACAAAAGATGACAAAGTAGAAAATTACACATAGAAAAATATTTAGCAGCTCTTTTTGTAGTGATTAAGAATTTGAAATGAAGAGAGTACCTATCATCAGGAAAATGGCTAAGCAAATTCTGGTGTAAAGAAATATTATTATGGTGATCTGGGCAGTTTCAAGGGATCTTGAAAAGATTTGTATGAATTGATGCTAAGTGATATGAGTAAAACCAGGAAAAGAATTCATACAACAGCAACAACATTGTAAAGATGGCAAACTTTGAAGACTTAAGAACTTAAAAACTCTGATCAGTGAATTTAGGAATTCCAAAACACTAATTATGAAATAAGCTACCCATCTTCTGATACAAAGATGATGAACACAAGATGTAAAGACATAGACACTTGTACTCAAACAATATGGGGATTTGTTTTGCTTACCATTATATATTTGTTTTAAAATTTTTCTTTTTGTTTTTTCATTGGAGGGTGGGAGTGAATAAGAAGATAAGGGTCATAACCTTAGGATAACAAAAAGAAAGAAAAGAAGGTCAGTGATATATATATATGTATTTAAATGGTGATAAAAGAATAGATGAAAGTTTAAAAGAAAATCAGACAAGCAAGAAAGATGTGAAAACTCTAGGTTGATCCTGTATTCTTAGGAAGAAAAGCATCCTGTATGAAATAAAAATTTACAGCTTCATGCACAATTCTCTTTTTTGGTCTATTACATACACGCATGATGTAGTGTTTAAGTTTGGAACAAAAACTCTTACAGGAAACATAGTTAAAAAACATATAGTCCTTTTCTTTTCTTTTCATTCTTTCTTTTTTCTTCCTTTTTTTTATTAAAGATTTTTATTTTCAAAACATATGCATGGATAATTTTTCAACATTGACCTTTGTAAAACCGTGGGCCAAATTTCTCCCTCTTCCCCCTTTCCCTCCCCTAGATGACAAGTAATCCAATATATATTAAACATGTTAAAATATATATTAAATCCAATATAAAACACATCTATTGTAATCATTGTATAGCTGCATACAGATTTTTATTCAAATGGTGCCTTCGATAATTCCCAATTCTTCAAATAATAAATTTTCTTAATCTTTCCATATAATATTTGCCATATGCAACTTGTCAATAATAGTGACATTTACAAAATTTAGTAAAAGACAGTTTATTATATAGTTTAATTTCTGCCTTTTCTTTACCCTGTTTTTTTTTTTTTTTTTTTGCTAAATAATGGTGGGTATGAGAACTTTGACTATTAATTGAATTGGGACTTAGATTCCTTTCTTTGAGGACTTTCCTTTAACATTATTTTAATTTTTAATTTTAATTAACCACTTAATTTTATTTTAAAAATATTCTATTAGTTTTATTTGGTAAACATCAACAAATATGAGAATCTTCATATAAAAGAACAGAAAAAATAGATTGTATAGATGGAATATTTAGCATGTTTAATCTCATCAATTCTTAATTACTTGTTGTACAACTGAATAAGGTTTTAGTAGTCTCAGGGAGAATATACTTAACTTGCTTCTTTCCTATCCTAAAAGCCTTTTATTGACTTTGGCTACTCAAGAAATCCTTGTAAAGTTGTGGCAGCTTTTGCGGCTTTCTGCAGTTCTGCTAACTCATCAGATCACACTACGCCATTTCATTTGAGAAAATAGATGATGGGGCAGGACCAAAGGGCCAAACAGAAAGATAAAACCACCAAATAGCTTTACAGAGAAATCACTTTAGTACACGTTGAGGAACAGTAGTTGATGGTAGCAACATTCCAGATGACAAGTCTTCCCTCTATCCCCCCCATGCTCTAACTATGCTCATATTAATTGACAGCAGATAAAAGGTGAAAGTACACAATACACAGTAATTCTTGTTAAAGCCTACAGGTAAAAGCCTGAATTCTTATTTGAAATAAATGGTTTTCCACTTAATAAACTGGAGTTGTTCCAAGGACATCTTTTCATCTCTGAAGCAGGTGCAGATGAAGTTTTGTGAAACTTATGCTGTATTTGATTTTTAAAAATAAAACATTTAATTAACAAGCATGAAAACAGTGGGGCACTTGAAATGGGATTAAAACAATTGTTGTTATCGCATAGTGCAAATCCAATTTGTGAATGCAATTGTATTGAAAAGCTTTAAAATATTAATAAATTATAAAAGAGAAGTTTTAATTTTCTTTCAAGGTTTCTTCTTTAGATAATTTCTAAACCAGAAAAGAGGTTCAAATGAATGCAAAAAACCATTTCTTTGCTACAAGAAACAAAGATGAAAAGCAACTATGGTATTTATGGGCATTAAAAATCAAAATCAAATCAAAATGCAGCTCTGGATGTGGATTGTATAGTAAGGTTGCTTGAAACTGCCATTGTTATTTGGGCTTTGTAGGCTTAAAATATAAGTTTTTTTTAAATGCAGCACAATATTAAAAAATAAAGTATTATTTTCCCAAAGATTAAGGCAAAAAAAGTTGTACAAAGACAACTCTTCTAAAATTTGAACCTTATTTAGAGAAATCTGAGGCAGAGAAGTATAAAAAGATTCAAAAAGCTGCAGGTAAAGCTCTTACAATGCTTTGAATTGTCTTTAATACTCCTAGGACAAATGCCCTTTGATGCAAGCATTTTCTAACAGAGGCTGCCATTGGTCTCATCAAAATTTTCTGCAGTCAGTGTTTGCTTTGTCTGGAAAGAATTTCTTAGTGATTCTTGACACTGGTCCTGTGTGAGAACAAGTCATGTACATGCAATAGTTGACAATCTCTTCAAAACATGTTGGGTAAAATTTCATGATGTTGATCATGGCAGGAATTTTTGAGATGCTTCTTTTCTTTGTGTCTCCCCTTTTGAAAGTGAAGCTTTCATTTAGGTTATTGAAAAAAGGGTGATGGAATAGTCATGGGGTGAGCTCATAAGTGACACTGGGGGTTTTAATGGCAAAATATTACATTCTTTCCCTCTTCTTGTCACAGGTACATTTCTCCAGTAGTAATCCTGAAGCTACCAAAAGAAAAAAAAAACTAAGACATTGATTTTTTTTTACCCTTAAGGTTATTCATAGAAAGCCAGAATAATAATGTGGGACTTTTGTCTTCAGAATCATATATAGTGAAACATACATATATAATAATCATACATAGTGAAATATAAGCATACCCCTTTCAAATTATCCTTATTCCTAAAGTAGAGACTTTGCCTTCTTTTCTTAAGAAAAGAAAATATTCTTCACATAATGTAGTCTGTATAGGGTGGTAGATTTAGAAGGAACTTTAGGATTACCCTTCTGATTGTACAAAAGGGGAAACTAAAGCCAAGAAAGTTGCCCATGTTTACAATATTGTTTGAATCAATATTTGGAGTACAGTTGTTTTATTGTAAGACTACCACTCTTTTCATTGTGCCTTGCTGTCTCAACAAAATTTAGGTTGCAAACTGAAAAAAAAAACCCCATAATCCAGGAATTCAGATGCAAATTAGAATAAAAGTCTTATCTAATTAAAAAAAATAAAGATGTTTGAATGAGAAGAGAATACTTGATTTTTCTGAAATAAAACATCATAGTATCTTAATTTTATAGATTTAATTTTCTAAGCTTAAAATGTCTGTATACCATTTTCAAGTACATGATGTTTTATTTTGAAAAAAAAGTGAATTGCCAGGGAAAAGGGACCCATGGATAAAATGAGAGAATGGGAGATCCTCAACATACACTAAGTTAAATGTTTTAGACTTATCAATTATAGTTCTTGCCAGTACTTTACAAAGTACTCTGTTTCCTCCTATGTCATCTTAATACCATCAACCCTTAGTGGCTTCTCAATTAGTTTTCCTTGTTCTTCATGAGTGGTTAAAATCCTTTGATCTTTTTTGCAGTATTTTGCCTTCTGATCCCTTTATAACTTCTATGCCTTTAACCTGCTCCCTTAATTATTTAATCTATTTTTCACTTTCTCCCACTTTTCTTTTTCATGCCTTTCATCTTTTTTGGGAGTCCATTTCAAGTCTTTATTTTTTCTCACTAACCTTTCTGCCTTTCATTATCTGAAGGATGCCACACAAATTAAAGGTCTTACTTCTTTATTTTCATCACATCATTGACCTATCCTGATTGATTATCATCATCAGTAATCTAATACTTCACATTTTCTTCAGGGCCTTTTAAGTCTCTTTTAAGTCATATGGACCATAGTTTATTTTTTGATTTAGGAAATGGTCTTTATTAGTGGCTCTATAAGAAAGATTCAATTCCATTACTCTGCAACCAGACAGCATGATGTTGAACTTCTCCAAAATTCACTATGCTGCAGAAGACAGATTTAAAGACTGTACTCAAAGTCCTTCTAATTAAGTAGGACTTGATAAATCCTGAATACTTCTGTCATAGTATTTGAGAATCCTGGGGTCATATCCACACCATAATAAAGCCCTGGAATAGCTTATGTAAGAATTATTATCTTATTAAGATCCTTTTCATAAGGAGTAGTTAATGATGTAAAGGGTATAAAAGGTACTTTTATGTAAAAAAAGAGATTTGCATTTATTGTTAATGAATGCAAAATACTACCTTGTTATGGATGAATATTTTGACTTTTAATGTGTATAGAAAAAAATTTTGTTTTAATGGAAACATACAAAGGTGCATAAAGAAAGTTTCAGATGGGATTTTGGACAATTTTAGAGAGAAAATTAGCTGTGGTATGGATTTGAAGAGTTGGACCTCTTTATTAGTAATATGGAATGAAACCTTGCTTTCATGGAAAAATTAATGTCATAAAGAGGCAAAGATCTTTTGCTTATTAAAAATTAGAGAAATGTGAATGTTGAAAAATCAGAAGTTTGAGGACATTAAAGAGAAAAGACTATATTGAGAACTCCAGGTCTGAAGAATCTAATAATATGTCAGCTAATTGACATATAACTGTTTTATATATATATAAAGAGGGTTAAATTAAGCTAATAAAAATTGAGGAGTCACAATCATCTAAAGAGTCACCTATGTTTAAAAAAGGAGTAGTTATGTGGCTAAGTTAATAGAGTGGTGAATCTGGAGTCAAGAAGATTTATCTTCCCGAGTCCATATCTGGCCTCAGATCCTTATTATGTGACCCTGATCAAGTCACTTAACCCTGTTTGCTTCAGATCCTCATCTGTAAAATGAGGCGCAGAAGTTGGCAAACCACCTTAGAGCCTATCTTTGCCAAGAAAACCCTTGAGGAGGTCATGAAGAATTGGACAGAACCGAAATTTACCAACAACAACATGATTGAAAAAGGATTGGTTTGATGGGAAAAAAAAATTAGTGAGTTGTGACTATGTAAAAAAGGAAGCTGTGGGAAGCTCTCACTTAATATAGAAATACTACAACAAGAAAAGGATAAAAGAACCATAAGGAAAAGAGGAACGTGAGAAGTAAAAACACAGAAAAAAAAATTCTTTCGGATCTTCAGCTTTTGGAGCGATTTAACTGAGAAAAGCTCCAGCTGAGTGATTCCTGATTGGTCCCAGAGAAGTAACTTTATTGGTCCAAAGCTCTTGGGACAGCTTTTGCCCTTCCGCGCCACCTGGAGTCTCTCTGGTGCCACATCTGGTTTGAGGCAGAAAAGCAGAGGGACTATGCATTCGTATTGGTTTTCCATTATGAGACCTGCGTTGTCCTGAATTTTAAACTCATAGGACCACAAAGCGGAGTATTAATGAATGAATGAATGGTCTGAGAGATAGCCAGTTTCATGATATTTGCACTTTATAAATTTTAAGGCAATAAAAGAACTTATGAAGGTTATTTTCCCGGAGAGAAGAGAATTTTCCCTTTAAAGAATGTTGAGGATCAGCACTGAGGAGAGAAGCAGTGTCCCCGAATGGACCAATGCATTGAGACCTGAAATCTAGAATTGGGAGTTTCCTCAGGCACTTTACCCCTCTTCCCGTTTCCCTGCCAGGTTCTGGTCTCACTTTTCATTATAGAGCATTTTGGAAGAGTGAGATCCGGATTTATAGTGTATTGTGATGTAATTTGTTACTTATATGTTTCCTTTAATATATTTGTATCTGATATTCTTCTTTTGCCTTATTAAGTAAATAGTTCTGTTCAAGGTCTTAAAGTCATGATTATGAGTGCTGGTTGTATAGACTGGAAAATATTGGAGGCTCAAGAGCTAGAATAATGAATAGGGGAAATATATTTCATAGATTATTCCTAAGGTTCTGAGAGAGTTTGAATGTGACCATGTGGCAGTGCTTTATCTTTGGGAACTTAGACCTTTTGTTGTGAGATCAGGTTAGAAAAATGAGACAAATGTGGAGAAAGAGTAGGAGAGTTTATATTTGTTAACTAGATTCCACTATACCATATCTGCCTTAAATCATTGTGGGAGTCTTGAAAGTGACCCTAAATTACTCAATAAATGTCATTATACTTGGTTGAAACATTTCCTATGTTACTTTACCCTTTAAAGATATAATAAAAAATTGCTATAACACAATTCACTGTAAAACAGAATTCACAAAGATTAAAGAGAGGTGTGTGTGTGTGTGTGTGTGTGTGTGTGTGTGTGTGTGTGTAGATAGGATACTTGACTTGGAATCAGGAAGACTGAAGTTTGAATCCTGCTTCAGATTTTACTAGTCTTGTTTTCCTATTAGGCAAGTGAGTTAATAACTCTCAGTTATTTATTTATCTTCATTCATTTATAAAATGATCATGATAATAGCATCTAGCTTACAAGGTTTTTTTGAGAATCAAATGAGGTTATATATATATGTATGTATATATACATATATATAATATATGTGTATATATATATATTTTATATATATATGTATAAAGTGTTTTGTAAAACTTTAAAGGTTATATAAATGCTTGCTATTAATTTTAGAATTGTAAAGGATTCAAGAGATAAGGAGGGAACCTTAGAGAGCCAGTTCGTTTTGGCTTCTGCTTAAGATACTTTAATTTCTAAAATACCAAAATCACTTGCTGGTACTCATTTTTAAGAAGAGAATGTGACCATAGAGACTTTTGACTCTACTTGGGGACAGGGCTAAGGATGAGACTTTCTCTGAGCTGCAGCTGAGAGTCTTCATGGAAAAGCCTGGGGAATGAGGAATGACTGGATTCAGAGGACTCCTACTTAGTGAGATTGACCAAGTTTGACTAGATTCTATAACAGGAGATAAGGAAACAAATTAAGCTAAAGGATCTAAAAGTGGAAATTGCAGTTCAGATGAGGAGGGGTTTGAACATATACATATATATATAAATGTAAAGATATATATGTGTATAAACATACACACATGTGTGTGTATACATGTATACCCATATCTATACATTCATACTTCCAGGTTGATAACTGTTTTTGATGCTTGAAGTTGCTCAAAATCTGACCTCCATATTAATGAGACATTACTATTTATGTTTTAATGTCATATGCAAATAGTTGCATGTACTTTCTATGATCAAATAAAGCAGAGGTGGGGAATGTCTGGCCCATGATCTAGACAAAACCCATGAAATAATTTGTTAAGGCAACTGCAGGCAATGATGAGTTGAATGTTAGGTATGACAGCTTCCCACAGCTTGAATTCTATAAGTTGATAATTTTGTATGGTCTGCAAATAATGTTATAAATACACAAATGGCTCTTGGCAGAAAAAAAGTTCCCTATCCCTGAAGTAAAGAAATATTCATTTAAATTTCTTACTAAGATATATGAACTAAATATTTCAGAATATGCAAATCAGAGCCATGGATGTCAAACAATAGAAATCTGACCATTTTAGAATTCTCCTCTGTATCTTGTTGCTAACCTTTGGATTTCTGTCTTGAGACTGTCATCCCATTGAATCATTTCCAATAGCTAGCCTTTTCTTATTATTTTCTGCTATCGAGCCCAGTGTTACTCAGAAAAGTCGATTTGTTAATTAGTTTAATCGCCTCTTCTCATAATGGCAGGATAAGATTGGCAGAGGAAGCTTGTTATCAATCTGTGGTACTGGTAAGCAGTAATTATATATAATGAAGCTTTTGTCTTGCAGCATTCTGAAGATTGTCTTGAATTCCTCCTCAATGATTTAGCAAATGGACTGTCATGTTGAATTCTCTCTAGCGTCTTTCCCTTACTGGCCCCTTTTTTCCCTCCAATGAAACAAAATTATAGCTTGTTAGGTGGAAACTCATTTGATGTCTCAATTTTCTTGAGTATTCTGCTCTTGTTGGGAAGGGCCAGGTGTGCAGTCAGGGATGTAGCACTTGCCTTCAGCTTAAGGTTTCAACTCAACCAGCTTCCTACAAGTCTTTGATTTTCCTTTTGCATTAAGAGGCAATGGTTGTCTTGACAGCAGAGTGAGAGCTCTGTCCTTGTCCTTTGATGCACATTGTACTACAATCTAATAATCAAAGTCATTTGTCAAGAAACAGGGCGTTCACACTTTTCATTGAAGAGCTTGCAATAAACATCAGATTTTATGTGGCTGGAAGCCAAATATGACAGCTACCATCACTTACATCGTGTGTATGGAATGTGGAGTCAGGAATAGATTTTAGCAGGGATGACTGATCTTTTCTCTTCCCCATCTTCAATTCAACAATTATTAAATTCTTACTTTGTGCAAAATATTATAAATATGTTTTCATGCATGATAGATGTAGTTAGAGAGGTTGGCATTCATTGTGAAGATAATTGAAACAATGTGTTGGCCTTAATCATAGAAAATAACTTAAAAGAAACTAATTATTAGAAAGGATTAAATGAGATGACAACCTCAAGACAGAAATCCAACATTTATCAAGGTGATGGATATGGTAATTTATTTATTTTGTTATTAGTAGATATGATCTGCACATACTTGGCGTACTTATCAAATATACATCAACTTGACATACAAAAGATATCACATTATTTGATCATGAAAAGCACAAATAATTGGTATCAGAGTCTACTTATGTAATTGACCATCACTTCCCTTTTCCTGCGCATTGGATTGTCCAACCAATTCTCTTATGGGCAATAGATGGTTTTTATGAATTGTCTTAATAGAGCCCTGACTATTCTCTGAAGCTCTTCTATAAAGTGGCAAGTTGCCCAGTCTCTCTATATATCTAAATTTGTTATGAAATAGCTTTTCACCACTCCATTAACACTAAAATTTCTCAGCAAAACCCTCATGTTGTTGGAGTTCTTATTAATTCAGGCATCATACCTTTATTTATCACTTCTTTCTTTGAAAGATCTTGTGAATGTCAGTTGAAAACTTTTTGTTGAATTCTCCTCCAGCGTCTTTCCCTTACCCCTTTTTGCTAGTTGAAAGGTTTTCTTTAATTTCTTTCTTAGCAAAGAGATGTACTAGCTTTCAATATTTGCATCCTCTCTATATCATGATAGTACAAAGCATAAATCAATATGTAGGTACAACTCTTATCCAAAAATCAAGTATATTGTATAGCCCATTGCATCATTCTTGGTATAGTTTTATGTGAAAAATGCTATATGGTGATTTCATTGAAAATTTGTTCAGTTCTCAACCTTTTTAACATGTTCATTTGTGTGTGACTGAAACAATTCAGACTGTAAGTCTCTTTGATGACTATACTGTATACCTTTTGATTTCTTGATGCACACCAAAGCCAACATTACCTTGCTTGCTTTTAAAGTTTCCATATTGATCAGAATGAACAAATGGATTCTTGAGCTATCACGGAAATGTTTTTGGTTTGTGATTGGGTATGTCTGTACATTTTTGGGAAAGTGTCACCAGTAAAATATAATATGCTTTGATTATTACTTGTGTCCAGAGACAAAATGTCAATTAAACAAGTTTCAAGTTTTTCTTAAAATATGTAGCCTGAATTAGTAGCACATTTAAAAAACACATCACAAATTAAGCAGACGTCTTACTCACAGCTCTAAATGGCATTTATTGACATTTTTAGTAAGTAAATTTTGTCTCTTGCTAACTCTAATGTTCTTTCTTTTTAAAAATATTAAAAAATTCTTTCCTTCTCCCAACTATCAAGCCCATTTTTTTCTTTCCTACATCTCTTTTTTCAATGAGGAAAAAGAAAGAAAAATAAGACTGTTGTAACACATTTGCATAGTTAAGCAAAACAAATTCTTTTATTGGCTATATATTGACCAAAAATACATATCATTCTGGTTATTAGTTCATCAATTCTGTCAGAAGGTGGGATCTTCAGACTTCTGGAATTGGATTCATTATTACGTTGGTTACACTTAAAACATTTTTTAAACAATATTATTGTTCTAGTATAAATTGTTCTCTTGATTCTACTTATTTAATTCTATTCATACAAAATTTTCCAGTTTTCTCTGAAATGATTTCTTTCCTTTTTTCTTATAGCACAACAATATTCCATTACAATCATATAATATAATTTTCCCAAACGATGTACATCTCTTTAGTTTCCAGTTCTTTGCTGTGTCAAAAAAATCTCCTATAAGTATTTTTTTTGGTATATTTAGAACCTTTTCCCCCTTTGAACTTCTTTGTAGTAGTTGTATTGCTTATCAAAAAAATCTCCTGTAAGTATTTTTTTTTTTTTGGTATATTTAGAACCTTTTTTCCCCTTTGAACTTCTTTGTAGTAGTTGTATTGCTGGGTCAAAAGATATGCACAGTTTAGTAACTTTTAAGACTGGTAAAATGTTACCAGTTATTTTAATACTCAATGAACCCTTTATTAAGTATGGTCATTTATCTCATTGAGTAAGAAGGGCATAATGCCATTAGAAGAATAATATATCCCTGTACATTCCTGAGTGACACTTAACAATCCATCCAGTCAATTTGCAATGGGAATGTTTGCCAGTTAGAACTGGCAGTGGAATGAATATTCAATCCCTAAAAAGCTATCACTTTTGCTAGGAAGGATGAGATTTTTTTCTCTTCCCTTGACCCCTCAATCTGCATTAACCATGGGTACTTGCCTGAAAGGAAAAACCCCATCTACCTTTACAAATTTATCCAGACTAAAGTAAGCAGAACCAGAACAATTTATATAACAACAGAATAAAGAAAAACAACTTTGAAAGAAAGATCTGAGAAGAAATCTATGAAATTACTAGCTACATTTCTAGAGGACTGATGATGGAACAAGCTACCAATCTCTTGACAGAAAAGTGATTACATCAAATGAAGAATCAGATGTACATTTATGGATGCAGTTGATGTGGGAATTTATTTTACTTACTATACCTATTTATTTTTAAGGGCTTTGTTCTTTTTTTTTTTTTTTTTTTTCTTTTCTTTTCCAGCATGTGGATAAGAAGGGACAGGATAAAATAGCAAACAAACAAAAAGACAAGAAAGAAATAGGTTTTAAGGTTTCTTTTAAAGAAAATGTAGCAAAGAGAACAAAATAGGTGCCAGGAAGTAGTAGAATCAAGCAAAACAGCTTTCAAAGCTACAAGATGAATGCAATATACTTAAAAAGAAAAACAAGCTATAATTTGATACCTGCAGTTTTATGTTTGATTCTCTTTTTCTGTTTGACAATATATGTGGAAACATCTATATTATTTAGTGTTTGCTAATTTCTGAATAAAAATAAAAGAAAAATCAAAAAGTGAGTTTAGGAAAGTTTGAAACAATTGAGGCAACAGGAAATACATTCCAAATAATATTGAATATACAAGAAAAGTCAATCAAGGCCAGATAAGCAGCATCAAAGGAGAAAGACTTTTGACAGCAAAGAACAGAGAAATCTATAAACTTGCCTATATTTGCTATAGCAATCTTTATTCACCTCTTCACTTCAATAAATATTGAAGATTTTCCCCTTAACCTGAATTCCTGACTCCGGCTGACTTTAAATACGCGGTCATTACATTTGGCCCCCAACTATTCCACTCCCCTGCCTCCACCCACCAAAATCGTCATTTCCTATACAACACATCAGGACTTGCACAAAGAGTGGGTGGGGGCCATTCTTTCTCCAAGCTTATCTATTAATAGAGTATGGTCCAATTACTATTTAGCCTCATGTGCTTGGGACCTCAGTGCATCAACTCAAGCCTCAGCCCATTACATCTCCCGCTTTCTTTTGTTTTAGAACACAGGTGATCATGCCATCCCTGACTCCTCAGGGAGGTCAGAGCCCCCAAGGGGAGGTGATCACACCCTCCCTGATTTCTCAGGAAAGGAGGTGAAAGCACCGAAAAGGAAGTGATCACGACCCCCCTGACTTCTCAGGAAGGGAGGTGAAAGCACTAAAAAGGAGATAATCACGCCCTCCCTGACATCTCAGGAAGGGAGATGAAAAGCACCAAAGGGAAGTGGGGGTTGCTAGCAGGTTTCTGGGCTCAAGGGTCTTATTATGCACAAACCCATCAGCATGGGAACACATAGCACATAGCAACAACGCAGAGACTATTAGTGATGACTCTCCCCACAGTCAGTGCAGGCTTGATGTGGTGTAACAAACATGAATTATGCACCCAAGTAACGGTATAACAAACAATATAAATCAACAGTATGATGTAAAAGATTGCCAGAAGTCCTAGAAGGAGAGTATGTAAACAGCAGTCACACATACACCTCTTCAGCAGCCAAGAGATAGTCCAAAACCAGTCTATTGTCCATTGCTTCACATATCAGGGAATCCAATGATCCCCCCAAGTTTTTGAAGTCCAGCAAAAGTCTTTTCCTATTCCACTCCCCTGCCTCCACCCACCAAAATCGTCATTTCCTATACAACACATCAGGACTTGCACAAAGAGTGGGTGGGGGCCATTCTTTCTCCAAGCTTATCTATTAATAGAGTATGATCCAATTACTATTTAGCCTCATGTGCTTGGGACCTCAGTGCATCAACTCAAGCCTCAGCCCATTACAGGAAATACATTCCAAATAATATTGAATATACAAGAAAAGTCAATCAAGGCCAGATAAGCAGCATCAAAGGAGAAAGACTTTTGACAGCAAAGAACAGAGAAATCTATAAACTCAAGAAAGAGCTTGAACTAGCAACTGAGAATTGCTTTGTGGAGAAGAATTGACACAAGAATCCTGGCTGAACAATATGAACAACTTAGATGCTGTGCCCCATGGGAATTTTTGTGAGAATTCCCTAAGAAAGTACATTGAAACCCTACAATTGGAGAAAGCATGGCAAGTATCTTTGCCAAGAAAACCCCAAAAGGGGTCATTAAGAATTGTTAGCAACTGAACCACCACAAAATTCAAAAACCAAACATACAAGATCTCATTGATCCTTAAGACAATCCTATTAGGTAGCTGCTACTATTATTGTCTCCGTTTCTCCAGATGAGGAAATTGAGCCTGAGAGAAGTAAAGAGACTTTCACAGATTCACATATTAAGTGTATGAGGCCACAATTTGAACTGCGATCTTCCTGACATCAAGTTGGCAATCTGTCCATTAGCTATACTAATGAAAAGGGTATCAATAGAGCCTCATGAACAATAATTTTACTACCTAGACCAGAGACCAATCTCTGAAGAATTTAATTTTTTCAAACTCCACCCTCTCTGATCTTGACTCCCATCCTTGGTGAATTCTTCACCTGCCCACAATTTCAGATAGGCTGACACTTTTCATCTTTTCATGTTTTTACATCATGTCACCCTCTGCTTCTCTGCTACTTTCTCATCATCCATCTTGCTACTAGAATCAAAGACCATGTTTGAAGACCATGACCTGAAGGTTTTTAATCCTTTAGTCACTTAACTTCTACTCAAGGGTTCTACTGGGCTCGAATAGGTTGTAATTATTTCCTATCATTGCTTACATTCCAACAATAGTGGATCTTGATGTACCAGAGTCCTGGTATTCACTTTGCCATTGTCATCTATAACTTCCTTAGGGAACTTTGAGTTTACCTTGATGTATGGCAAGAATGGGTTATCTTTATCACTTAATCCACCAATCTCTATTCATTTAATTATCTATAAAGGCATTTTAACACTTAATATTTGAGAAAAAACACTTGTTTTTCTCAAATGGTTGTCATAGGATCACTAAAACATAATGGTCACTTGAAATTCCCTATCCAATACAGTGGTGAATTTCACATCTTCAACCTTCACTATTTACTTTTGTGAATCACAGTGGGCTATATTTATAAGGAACTGCTGATGAGATAATGCCTTTTGTTTTCAGAATCATGGGCACCTCTTTCTCTGGAGCCACCATTAACCAATCAATTAACCAATAGATATTTATAAAGCATATTATATATTTCATATATTACCATATATATATGCTATCTATTATATATAAAGTCTATTATATGTGTCATGTACTGTAGTTAAGTTCTGGGGATACAAAAAAGCAAAACAAACAATAAATAAACAAAAAAAAATCCCAAACCCAAACCCAGCAATCTACTCTCTACCCTTAGGGAGTTTATAATCTAATAAGGGAAGACCACATACAAACAAATAGTTGGCAAAACAAGGATAAATAGTGAATAATTAATGGAGGGAAGGCACTTGAATTAAGAGATATTAGAGCAAATTTTCAGGAAAAGTTGGGATTTTAGTTGAGAATTAAAGGAAGCCAAGAAGGTTAATGGGAAGGGGGAAACAGAGCTTCCAGGTATGGAGAAAATGACCAAAGCTAAGGGACTTGAGTGTTTTGCTTACAAAACTGCTAGGAGGTTTTTGGAACCTCAATCTTTTTCATTTGATTTCTAAAGTCTAGTTCTTCTATGAATTTTTTTAAAATTAAAGGTTTTTATTTACAAAACATATGCATGGGTAATTTTTCAATATTGACCCTGGCAAAACTTTTTGTTCCAAATTTTCCTCTCCTTCCCCCTTACCTCCTCTCCTAGATGACAGATAGTCCAATACATGTTAAATATATGTTAAATCTAATATATGTATACATATTTATACAGTTATTTTGCTGCAGAAGAAAAATCGGAACAAGAAGGAAAAAAAAAACCTGAGAAAGAAAACAAAATATAAGCAAATATAAAAAAAAAGAGTGAAAATGCTATGTTGTGGTCCACATTCAGTTCCCATAATCCTCTCTCTGGGTGTAGATGGCTCTCTTTATCACTGAACAATTGGAACTGGTTTGAATCATCTCATTGTTGAAGAGAGCCATGTCCAGAAGAATTGATCATCACATAGTTTTATTCTTGCCACGTATAATGATCTCCTGGTTCTACTCATTTCATTTAGCATCACTTCTTGTAAGTCTCTCCAGGTCTCTCTGAAATCATCTTGTTGATTCTTTCTTACAGAAGAATAATATTCCATACTATTATGAATTCTTTTTGGGCAGATAACCATTTAAAATTATTCTTTGGGGTAGGAGATTTTTTTTTTTAAACCTTAGTTCACTACTCCTCTGAATATGAATCCCAGGCTTCCCTATTCTCACAGAAAATTTCTGTGGTTAGGTTCCTTCTTGTATTCATGCACTGAGGTTCGGACAACGGAGTACTTAAGGCTAACTACCAACTGGACAATACTCTATTAGCATATGCTTGGAAAATGGCCCTTCCCACTATTCTGTGCTGGCTGATAATTGTTATATACAGAGAATTGTAGGAGGGACTAGGAGGTGGAGTAAAACTAGCCAGGGTCACTTTGGCAGTAGATGAGGAAGAAGGAAGGTTGCAGAGATTCTGCTTCCATCCAATTCAATGCTACCTCTAAAGACAAAGAATAAAGACAAGGACTTTGCTTATCCTGACTCCAGCTGATTCTAAGGTATCCAGGGTGCTAAAGTGGTCATCACACCTTCTCCTTTGCCTGCTCTTTTTCTTTTTATCTTTTTTAAAATTAGAGATTATTAGTGTAATCACCTCTAGTTCTTTGATTGGGGAATGGTGCCTCTAGTCTCAGATTCTCCTACAGTCTTCCACTTTGGCCTGGAACCCAAAATAAGAACTCCATAATCCAGCTAACAGTGTTCCTACCTCACTCCCTCTGCACTTACCCCAGGTGTGCTTCTTGCTCAGAGACATGTCTTTACAGTACAGCTAGGCTGGCATTCCTTATCAGAAGTTTCCTTCATCTTCCCTGACACAGACACATAATTCCTCACACTATCTGGGAAGCAAAAGTTCCTATGCTGGGGACTGAATTTACCTCCAACACAGCCAACCCAAGGGCTAGTTGTTTGTTGTTTTAGCAGAACTAGCCTGGAGGAATTTATACTTCACAGGTTCCAAGTATCTACCTTCAGATCTTTGATTGTTTCAGGAGGACCACAATTCTGCCCCAACTCCAATTTGTTTTTAACTGCTCTATGTTGCCCCCAAGGCACAGATTTGTTTTGTTTGTGGAGGAAATCTGGAGAGCTTGGAAATTTCTGACCTACCCTACCATCTTCCCTTGATTAAATTTTTATTGAATTGAATGCCAAAAAGAGCATTTTTGTATTTGATCCTGGGGGCTATAGGAAGCTACTGGAGTTTATTGAGAAGGGTGGGTGGGATAATATAAATTGCTGGTTTAGTCAGTATTAAGCTCTCTGAATCGTTTTATACTTGCATGCTAGCAAACATACGTGCAGACACACACCCACATACATTCATCTGGTCTATATTTGCAGCAGAATATATTTCTACTTCTTTGGTTATATCTTACTGATGGTATTTTTGTACTTCTGTTCTCCTGGTACTTTCCCCTTTCAAGGAGAACTATTCTATCTATGGCTCCATTTTCTGTGAGATTTTTACCTTCTCTGAATTATTAAGGTGATGCTTTGTGTTGCTTCTGTGGTGATTCTATCAGGTGATCCAAGGCTAATAGAAGTTGGGGGCAGTTAGGAGGCACAGTGGCTAGAGTGATAGACTTGAAACCAGGAAGACTTTTCTTCCTGAATTAAGATTTTGTGACCCTGGGTAAGTTATTTAATCCTGTTTGCCTCAGTTTCCTGTCTGTAACACAAACTGGAGAAGGAAATGGCAAATCACTCTAGTATCTTTGCCAAGAAAACCCCAAGTGGAGTCACAAAGAGTCAGACATGACTGAAAAGGACTGAAAGAAAGCAAAAGTAGAAGTTAGATCTTTCCAATTTAGCTCTGTCTTTGTAGATGTGACATTGCTCTTCATCCTACTTACCTTTTCTAGTAAATGATCAATTTTCTGGTGGCTTCTGTTAAAATTCAAGACCAATTAAACTTTTGGCTCTTTGTTTTATGTCATACCTCCATATACTTTCTATGGTCTGATTTCATCTGCTTCCTTAAGTTTTATCATTCTTCTATTAGGCTCTGTATATAATTGTTCATACAAATTAGAAAGTCAGATGTTTCATATTATACTGAATGACAGAGTGGATGCATGTGAAATATACTTGTGATGGTGTCCTACAAACCCCAAATTACCTTTCTAATTTTTGCAGATATCTTGCCATTTCATTTCAAGTGTTGGCCTTTAGACTCTGCACAATGCTGAAAACTTGTCTTTTAATATTTTTATTAATTTTTTCTTTTTTCTCTCTAATTGACATGCATTTTTAATGCTGTAGTGATTTTGTTAGATGATTGATCCAAACTTCCCATGTTTGTTTCTTATGGGAACATGGGTCTTTTCCTCAGATTATTACAAAATTAGGCATATGATAGCTCTCTGACATAGGAAATGTACACTCAACACTACTTAGACACTTTTTTTCTGATTCAAGAATGCTTTTCAGTTTTCCTTTTAATAATCCTTCTTGACCAAAGTCTTCCAGTTTTTAAATCAACTCTTCTTTCTGTGGCAATTAAAAAGATTCATTTTATTAACAATGTCAGCATTTTAATAAAAGCATGGTTATTTGGGCATTTTTTTTTTTTAGAACAAAAATAATCATGGCAGCATTCTCATGGATTACATCGAAAGAGAAATGATCTAAAGAGTGGCAATCAAATATGATTGGCTAACAATTAATGTGAGAATGAATATTGCAAATTGCAAATTAGCTCACCATTTCCTGTATAAGATAATCATATTTTTGTATTGGCTGACTGTCCTTTATAGCTGATATGTTCTCCTTCCTCATGTCCTTTTATCTGTATATGTACATATATATTTGTATAAGTATACACACACATACACAAGTTTTCATATATGTTAACTGAGGGGGATGGACTAAATGATTTCTGAGATCCTTCTAGAACTACAATCATATGATCTCAAATGTCTAACGTAGGATTTGAACACAGGATTCCTGATTTCAAATACAACATCACATTACCATGCTGCCCACTTGTTGACTGTTTAGTAATAACTTTTTTTTGATAAAGTAACTTTGAGTCATTATACTGTTAATAAAAAACTGCAAAATGTTTGGTATTCCAGTGGACTTGTGAGCTCTTTCACTAAAGATAACTCTTCCAAGAATGCCTTTTACAATTGTCTGAGGCTATTCCTCCGAATGACTCTTCTACATACCCTCCTGTAAATTGTCTAAAGGGGTATCCAGAAGTTGTAGGCCCCATGGGATGAATCTTCCTTCTTCACCTTATCCTGGGAACTCACAAGACAAGACATTGCTTTATAAATCTGGAGGCAGTGAGTTATTTTAGAATGAACTCTCATTTCCTTTTTCAAGAAAGATGATAGCTCTGTGCATGTGTCTGTCATTGTGGTTCACAAAAATAAGCATACTGACGTCAGTGCAAGTTGTGTATATAGATTGTAATAAATTTGCTCTCCATTAAAAAAAATGAAAATAATCAACAGTAAAGGGCTTCACAATTAAGTAGATACTTCCTTCCTAAGTGCTTTCTCTTCTCATTTTTGCTGTCTCAGTCATGAACGAACAATGGAGAGAATAGCTCAAAAGACCTTTTGCCCAGGCCTATTATACATTTATTCCATCTGTCTGTGGCAAACCAGAAAGAGCTGTGTTAGGTCTTGCCTTATGGCAAATTCTGATCGGCAGTTGCTGTTTTCCCACAATTACTCAAGCTTCTTTGCACAGCTCCTGGCACAAAGGCAGGAGAGCCTCCTTCTGAGTGTGAGGTACAGTTATACAACCAGACCCTTAGGACTAGCCCCTGGCAAAAACAAACAGAAAGGCTGCTCAGACCTTACTTCCAATAGTTGGAAACTGGTCTAGTGATGGAGCATGAGGAGGCATGTATAATAGCAGTTGGGAATTGTCCCCCCTCTGAAAAGGTCCCTGTTTTGTAATGGTGTTTTTGGCAACATGATTTGATTTTACACACTGTCCTGGGTCCTTTGAAACATGAAGCAGTAGGAATAAAGTGAGTTAGCTCACTAGAATATTTGATTGATTTAAGGTAGAAATGCATTTAAAATGCTTTTATTGATATTGTTTGTATCATCTTCATTCCTGGATATTTCTTTGCCCCCTATTCTCCCCAGTGAGGTGTTTCTTGTAATAAACAATAAAAAAAAAAAGATAAAAAAAGCAGTTCCACAAAACTAAACAGCATATCAATTAAGTTTGATAGTGTATCTAGTGTTCCATGTCTATCATATCTTAATTTTGTAAAGAAGGAAAGGAGATATATATTCTCCAGTGTCATAATTGGGCATTATTAATTATACACCATTCTTTGTTTGTTTGCTTATCTTGGAAATGTATTCTTAGAAGAGTATAATTTAGGAAGAGAAATATAGCTCAAGGAATGATTTCTGCATTTCTAAATAGAAGCTTAAGTTTTGATATTTTGAGGATGTGTACCTGTAAGGAGTTTATAGAATATGGAAGAAGATAACATCCAATCCCAAAGAACTTTCAGTTTAAGCTATGGATCAAGTCCCATTGTTGACTTTTTCTTCATGGAGTTTCCCAAAGATCTTAGTGAAGTTTAAAGCTTTAATAGTTAATAGTTTGATCTCTGCCTCAAATGCTACCTAAGTTCTTCAAGAAACTTTCTTTGATCTCTCAAGACAGCAATGATATTTCCCATCTCTATTAATACATTATTCACATAATTAATTTGTATCTGTCCTACTATCCCTCAGAATATAAGTTCCACAGAGACAAGAGCTGGGTCTCTTCTAAACTGGGCATATTGTTTCCCCCTCTCCCACATTTACTCTAGGTCTAGTATTGTATAAGGCTTTGTATAAAATAGGCACCCAACAATGTTTGCTGAATTGAATTAAATGGAATCTAGTATACTGAAAGTGAGATAGAGATTCTAGAATACACTCCTCTTTAATGGAAACATTAGGGAAAACAGTTCAACATTAATTTTATCTCTAAATTATCCATGGATTTTGTTTTTCTTTTGTCCATCCCTTATTTAATTTCATTTAGCAAATGTATTAAATGCTTTCTCTATGCAGAGTACTGTAGTTAGTTCTGGAGAAAGTATAGATTTAGAAAAATACATGATCTGTGTTGGACTTCATAAAACTAAGTGTCTGTTTGGGAAACCAAAAAGGACACAAAACATAGAGAACATAACATTATAGAACAAATATATTAGAGTGTTGAAAAACCAAGGTTATAGCAAATCCCAGAGGAAAAGGTTATTCATGAGTGGGAGATTAAAACTAAGTGTCTGTTTGAGAAACCAAAAAGGACACAAAACATAGAGAACATAATATTATAGAACAAATATATTAGAGTGTTGAAAAACCAAGGGTTATATCAAATCCCAGAGGAAAAGGTTATTCATGAGTGGGAGATTAGAGAAGATTTGAAATATGTTAGATTTTAAAGCATAGGCAAAAATTGAGCAAATGAAGAGGGAAAGGACTTCCATGCTTAGAGAATAAAGACATGGCATTTTGAGGGCCAAAGAATGTTGAAGGGAGGAGTTAGTTAGAGCTTAGAAGAGAAAATAATGTCAATTACCACTAGAAAAGTAGAGTGACAATAGATTGTGAAGATGTTAGTTATGGATGTGCAGAGTCTGTCTTCACTTTTGTATTTGTGCCCCCAGTACTAAGCAGTGTAAGCCATAATATTTTTCATTCATTAATTCATTCTTATTATCCAGACAATTAGTCAAGAGCATGTGCATCCTGGAAAGTATTAAAATTAGGGATAAAAAAAGTTATTATAAGAAGAAGGGAGAGAAAATAAAAGCAAAGAAATGTGCACAAATAAAACAACTCAAGAAACGAACTGAAGGGGCATTCTGGATACAAATGACATCCCAATATATTTTTGCTTTTGCCACCCTTATACCTCAGGTTTCAAACTCCTTTCCCCCACTTTTGCCACTCACTTACTAATGCTCTGTCCAGTTGGGACTGTATAATGGCATCCTGTAGCCTTTTCATCTCTCCTTCCAAATAAGAATCATTACTTATGATCAAGGAAAGAAGTTCAAACCAAAGGATCATCTGGGGCCTTGAGATTCAATTTTAGGCTCATCTAGACATGCAATACTTTCTATCATGTTCCTTTTCTAGTCATTCCTGTAGGCAGGAAGAGAAAGAAAGGTGAAAATTTTGCTTTCTTTTTTTAAAAGATTATTGAATGATCTTTCTTGGTTGAATCAGAAATTATATTTGACATATTCCTATCTTTCTCATGAGAATTAAGGAACCAATAAGGGATTCTTGATCATTCCAAAGCATATGACTTTTCAGAAATGCTCCAATCTCAAGACCATCCTTATGCATGCTTCATGGGATGATCCCTCCAGGCTTGTCTGCATGCATACTTCGTAGGATGGTCCCCAGCAGACCTAGTCCAGAAGGTCAGAGGAGTTCCTGATCTCTGTTACAAATATACCATCACATTTACATAGGGAAAATAGACTGCTGAGAATATTAAAGTTATCATTAGTGCAAAACCCAATAAATCCAAATCAGCTTTAATGAGGCATGTGTATGCAAGAACATGATTTCCTAGTATAACATGGGAAACAAACAGCTGCTATTTCCTAGTGAAATACATCTCTAGAAATATCTTCACTAAATTTTCTTAACCATCTGTTAATAGGAAAGACCAAATAGCTATAGTAATAAACCTAAACCCCAAACATTTTTTCCCATAAAAGCCTTTGAATCTTTTAACTGAGACAACCAGCTTAGGTAGCAGGGCTGCATCATGGTATCTAGTCTGCTTGGTAATTTGACCTTGCAATTCATGGACTAGAGCATGTGAAAAATGATTGACCCCTAGGGCCACCAACCCTGACCGTCTGGTGCTCCTCTAAGCCCCTGCAGTGTGCCTCCTATTTTCCTAACTTCAACCAGAAACTCCTATAGCCTTAGGGGAGCGTTTCATTATGATCTTTAATAAAGTTGAATGAACTTTGTAATTGAATAAGTACCATACAGTAGGGATTTTTGATAGGTTAAGCCCATTGGGATGTTAAGGCAAGGTTTGGTGAGAAGAATAAGTGGTAGAGGGACGGTCTGAAATGGAAACAAGTGACAGCTTTGCTCACTTTATAACTTTGTTTTTCATTCTGATTGATTGTAGAATGAATTAGAAATGAGGTTGTACCTGTGCTTAGAGCCTGGCAAATACTGCCTGGCTATGGCATGATTCATAACATTAAAACCAGGTATCCTTTAGTACAAATGAGTAAAAATTATTTCTAATGCAAAGGACTTTCTCTGTTAAACTACCCCATTACTCTCTATTTCTCTTGATCTCTATTGTGTAGCATATAAAAGAAGCTTTGTGTGTGTGTGTGTGTGTGTGTGTGTGTATTTTTTCTTTTAGAAGCATACTAGAAAGAGCCTGGATTTGGGGGTCAGAAGATCAGTATTTAATTTTCTTGCCCTGACACTTTCTATCTATGTGACTTTGGATAACTCACTTGGACCTCATTTATCAAAAATGAGACATTTTCATCAGGTCATTTCTGGGCTCCAAGTCTTTATATGAACCTGGGGCTTTTTGTGAGTATAAAGTTATCCATAGTGGTTAAATTTTATGTGTTTGTGTGCTCTTTATAGTATATTCATTTTGGGCTGAACAAGAATTCATGCACATCAGCTCTTGAATCAGAGGGCATGGGTTAAAAGTTTGTAACATTAAATAGTTGTATGATTTTCAGAAGTTATTTAACCTCCCAGGACTTCAGTTTTTTATTCTGAAAAATGAGGTGATTAGACTAGGTGATCTTAGAGATCTGTATGAATGCAGGATCTATGATTCTATGACTGGGTTTGAATACCAGCTTTTTCAATAAACCACTTGTGTGAGTTAGGACAAAATTAGTTAACTTTTCTGAGATTCAGTTACTTCATCTGTAAAATGAAAGGATTGGTACAATAAGACACAGCAAATGGGAAGAAAATAGAGATGCATGGAAGACAAATGAATCGATGGAAATGAAATTAGAAGAATTAGGAAAAGAAAATATACAATGGCTACAGAAATGCAAGTGACAACAACAAATTGATTCAAATTATCTCTGAGGAAGAGAGAAGTATAAACACCATTAAAAGTTGGAGATCTAT
This sequence comes from Antechinus flavipes, assembly GCF_016432865.1. NCBI lineage: Eukaryota > Metazoa > Chordata > Mammalia > Dasyuromorphia > Dasyuridae > Antechinus > Antechinus flavipes. The sequence goes on from NC_067401.1 coordinate 275,109,980, forward strand.
GGATGTAGAATATTGTGTAGATTATCAGACTGTTGAAATGTTGGCTGCTTTTTACCCCTTTAATTTTTTAAAAAATATTTTTGTTACAAAGAATCACTTTCTGAAGAGAAGAAACATATTTGAAAATCAAGTGATAAAAGGTTAAAATATAATCAAACAACTTAAAACATTGATTTCAAATTAAATTTTATTTTATTTTCAAGAGAAGATCCTTCTTTCTGTCAAAACTTTATTCTCTCCCTTCCCCCCATATTGAGAAAACAAGAAAAATAAGATTTCTGTCACAAGCATGCACAGTCAAGCAAAATAAATTCCTAAACTGGTCATGTACCAAAAAAAAAAAAACAACAAAAAAAAAACCTGCATTCTGAATCTTTCACTTCTTTCTCAGAAGGTGAGTAGCTTATTTCAGTATAAGTCCTCTAGAACTGTAGGTGGTTATTGTCCTAATCAGAGTTCCCAAATCTTTCAAAGTTGTTTGTTCTTACAATATTGTTATTATTGTATGAATTATTCTAATGGTTTTGTTCATTTTGTTATACAAGACATACAGGTTTTTCTAGGTTTCTCTAAAAATTTCCCCTCGTCATGTCTTGTGGTATTATATTATTAATAACTTGCTCAGTATTTTCCCAATTTATCATTACAACTTGTGGGAAAAAAAGAAAAAAAAGGTGTGTGTGGGGGAAGGTTGAATTAGATATTCTTAAAGGTTCTTTCAAGCTCCACATTTATGATCTTAGACTTTATGTTCTTGCAGTGATGTTTAAATGAACTGGGTTCTGGTTGGGAAGCTATGCAGCTAGAGTGTGAGTGGCAATAATTATTTCATCTTGATGTTCATTATAATTAATATTTTATATCCACTGTTAGTCATCCCCTATTAACCAATTAGTGAAAATATACATTTTTTGTGAAGCCTTTTTTTTGCACATTAAAAATTACTATGATTTAATGGGATGAATATAGTAGAATCCTTATAAATGTTGGGGCCGGAAATGGGAAAGACTGGACCTCCTAATGCATAGTCAAGTTTTGATAACATTTTTAAAATAGAGAAGTGATGGTATTGGTTATCTCCAAAGACAGGAAATTTTAAAAATCATTTATATTTGACTTTGTAATGTTGTTTATGCTACTGATATTTCCACAGGTATATGTCTGGTATTCCGGGAATTCATTATCCTTTCTTCTTTCTTTCTCTCCTTCCTTCCTTCCCTTCCTTCCTTCCTTCCTTCCTTCGTTCCTTTCTTCCTTCCTTTCTTCCTTCTTTTCTTCCTTCCTTCCTTCTTTTCTTTCTTTCTTCCTTCTTTCCTTCCTTCCTTCCTTCCTTCCTTCCTTCCTTCCTTCCTTCCTTCCTTCCTTCCTTCCTTCCTTCCTTCCTTCCTTCCTTCTTTATAGTGTGTGACTAGCACTACCTAAATGCTGGGGGAAGTTAGACTTAAAAGAATTCCCAGTCTTTAAAAGCTCACAGTCTAAATTGAGGAACAGAAATATATGTATAATGAATCTGATATAAGTTATCACAAAAGGTAAGCTTAGTCAAAGCTTCTTGAAAGAAATGAGTCAGATATGGTTGAAATAGAATGTAATGAGAAACAGTAAAAGATGGGGGAAGGAATGTTCTGGACAGTGAAGTTTGGATAGTCATAGAATGGGCTAGAAGTTGGGTAGGATTGACATAATAAATTTATTTTAAAAATGAATCTGGGTACATTTGAAGACAAAATTAAGCATAAAGAAAGAGATGATAAGTAAACCTGATATGAATTTGTTGCAATAGTTAAGAAACGAATTTGTAGATTATTGAATAACTATAAAAACAGAGGGAATGTCCCTTCTTTCCAGAATTGGGGAGTTATTGGCTTGGAAAATTGTATTTATTGTGTAATTGATGATCTGTGTAGTTTGACTGAATAATTCTTTCCATCCCCTTAAAAAAATGTTTTGTTTGTTGCTTGGGTAGGGAAAAGGGAATATCATTAGAAATGAAAGTGATAAAGATAGGAATAAATGAAAATTAAAGTAAAAATGGAGGGGAAGTTAGGAATTTAAGAGGCATTTTTAAAGAGGTGGGTCAAGCTTTTCTTTATAATTTTGAAATATTTATTTTTGTTTGTTTTATAGTTGTTTTTCTTTCCATATGCATTGTTGTGTTCATTGTATGTTGTTTTCCTGGTTTTGCTTACATCATCTTAGTTCATCTATGTTTTCTCATGAATCTCTTTTCATCATGTTCACAATGTCTTGTAGTATGCTTATTTTTATTTATTTTTTACAATCACGGACCTTGTATGGTCATTCCCTAATTATTAATGGCTAGTTTGTTTCTTTGCTGCCACAAAAAAAGTTACTATAAATATCGTCATATATATGGGGGATTATTTTCATCAATAATCTCTTTGGGGCATATGCCTGTCATTCAGATTCCTTGGTCTAACACTTTAGACATTTAGTGACTTTTTTTGCATAATTTTGCAAAACTGATTTCTAGAATACTTGTATTAATTTATAGCTCCACTAAAAATAAAAGCAATGTGCTTGTCTTTCCATAATTCTTCTAATATAGACTATTTCCACATTTTGTAATTTTTGTTAATTTTCTGGGTGTAGGGTAAAACCACAGGCATGTTTTCATGTGAATTTCCTTATTTTTAGTGTTTTGAAGTATTCTTTCATACAGTTGTTAATAATTTGTAATTCTTTTGGGAATTATTTGATCATATTTTGTGATCACTTTTCAATTGGGAAGTGGTTTTTGTTCTTATTAAAATTATTAGTTGTCTATGTATTTTTGTACTAAATCCTTTTTAGGAATTTTTAATAGAATTTTTTTCCCTAGTTAGCTCCTTCCCTTCTTATTCTAGATGTTTTGCAAAGGTTTTTCAATTTTGCGTAATCAAAATTATTTATTTTCTATAATTGCCTTTATCCATTTTTTTCATAAAAGTCATCTCTTAGCCATAACTATTAAAGGAATATTATATGATACTCTCCTAATTATTTGATGATATAATCTTTAACATTCAGATCATCTACATTTTGAATTTATTATAAAATATAGTATAAGATATTGGCCTATGTCCAATTTCTGCTTTCCATTCTCAGAAGTTTTTATCAAGTAGAGAAATTCTTTTCTTAAGTAACTTACTTATGTTCTGGGGTTTACTGAAGACTAGGTTATCGAGTTTCATTATTTCTGATTTTCACTTGTCAGATCTGTTTCATTGGACTTTTTAAAAAATATTGTTAACCACCACCAGAAAGATTTGATGATTACTGCTTTATAATTTGCTTCTAAATCAGTTTTAAGGGATGTGGGGAAACATATCCACTGATTTTTTATTGTAAAATGAAAGGCAAATTTAATTCAATTTAATTTTACAAATTTATCCATATTTTGGAGAAATTATGAATAAGTTTTTCTTCTTTTGTTTTAGTTTAAAAATAAACACCTTTCTATGTTGATTGTTATTTTCTTGTTTGTTTGAGTGAGTGATGATCATTATCCTATTTCTTTAGTATTTAAAAAAGTTCTGTTGAGTAATTTGAAATGGTTGTCAAAAGTATCTGAAACTATGAAAAATAGACTCTTGTTTAAAAAAATAACTCAGTAATGAAATGTAGAAAATTTCAAAGTGTATCAAGTAGTTTGCACAAAGCTCTTCTCTGATATCTGGTGGCCTTGGGAATCTGTTAACACAATTAATTGTAAAATGCTTGTGTTGTGAAAAAATATCTTACTGAATATGAAAAGAATCTTGTAAAAATGCCTTAGGGACAGAAAAGTCACCAATATTCTTGAGATCTGGATACATCTTAACTTTAAGTTCTTTCCAGAAGCCACCTGTATTTTGCTCATAGGGTTCACATCATTTGTCACATTACTTATTATTGGGTCACTCATACAAATATATATATCATTCCTATAACTTATCATAATATACAAAGCATGTTTGGGACAGAAATGACCAGTCAATTTGAGTTGCCAACAAGATATCTGCTTTGTTTGTGTGAACCATAGCAAACTGCAATATATGTATTTTTAATCTGGGTGCTGGCTTCAGAGCTGCAGGAGAGCAGGTGGTGATTTTCTTATTGAAAATTTAATAGCCAATTTATGTACTTCTTTCCCAAATGTCAGGAATCATGGAAACTCCTCTGATTTTCATGATCATAAATTTATATATTGTAATATTTGTTTGAAAATTTATATACTAGCTCACCATATGAACATGTTCTCATTGCCTACTCAGGCCTTTGAGCAATTTGCAGTCTTTTGTTAGCAAATAAAGGCTCTAGGAGCCTCCTATTTTGAGCACAGAGTTTACCAGCTGCTATCCACTACTAGACTTCATTAGAGGCCTGCTGTTCCGCTGAGAACCACACCACATGCTACACCCTCTGTTGTCTGCATATTACCCTGTTGCTGTTCCTTAAATTACCAGGTACAAAAGGTTGTTCTATTTCTCCACATAGAACTACCACTCTTCTCCAGTTTGAAGAGGCTCTATATCATGATCTCTCTAACTAATTAAGGTTCATAGACAGGCCACAGGTTGCTATAGAAGAGCCATCCCAGAGGCTGATATTTCTTTTCGTGTTGCAATTGTTGTTGGCTTTTTGTTTTTGTTTTTTGTTATGGCAAAAGATTACTGATGCTGTTTTTTTCCCTTCCATTTTTGCAAATGGATTTCTTGCTCAGTGATTTGTTGTTGCTGATTAAAAAATGACATGACTTTGTTTCAATTGAGGTGATTTCATGGACTTCTATACCCAAAGCCATTTGAAAACCCAACTTCTATTATAGGAAAAGAGGATACAAGCATTATTTATAAAAATGGAAATGAAAGGGATTTAACATATTTTCCAGTTGATGAGTTTGGGAACACATTTCCTATAATATTTCTGGACAGAAATATCTGCTTTTGGGGAAACAGGAACAAATGATAGTTTTCTAATGTTTAAGATATTCTACTTGTATATTGGGAAGAATAGTGTTAGTGGTTGATTTTAGAAATGATCATAGTTTTAATAAAACAGATAAAATGATTTTATTTTTTTTGAAGTTTCCTGGAGAGAACTTGTATTCTCTGGCTCTTTATTCAGCCAGAGAGTTACCACAGTTGATTTATGAAAAGATATAGTATGAAAATTTGTTATTTACATGAAAGGTAATTTATTAAGAAATTATTGATTGTAAAAAAATTTGACAAAATAATTAACTCCAGGCTTCTTTTAAATACCAATGACTCCCTGTAGGCATTTGGATTTGATTTAATTGACAAAACATTGATTTACACATTTTTAAACAATGCATTGATTACTTTCAAAAGAGTAGCACTTGTAGTCTAAGGTGATCAAGCATTCTGAATTTGGTAGTATTTTGAATTTTTAAACACCTGTCAATTATGTGGCATCTCATAAAAACATCTTTTATTGGCATATTTTATTTCTTTCTTCATCTTTCACTTTTTCTCTCCTTCTCTGTTTTCTTTCTATTACTGAATCTCTTTATTTTTCCTTTTTCAGGTATAGATACATTTATTTGGTTGTCAATAGGCATTATATTTCTTCTATTTCCTTTCAAGGAAATTTCATTCCTGAACCTCTCTGACTTTTCTGATTGGTATTCCTTTTGTGATGCTTGCCTAGGTTTCTTAGTTCTAATACTTTAACCCTATCAATGTATAACCTGGGAGACCATCTCTGCTCAAGAGTTCTTATATCCTCTCTCTGTGGCTTCTTTATTTGAAATCAGACCACTTCACATTTTATAATTAGTCTTTATATTTACTAAGCATCTACTATACCAGATACTGTGAGAAATACAAAGAAGTTTCATTAAAAAATGTACTATCTTAATAGGGACACAAGACATACAAATATGGAAAGTCAAATAGAATAATATAAGGGAAGTGCCTCATGAACTGTCAGAGAAGTGGTATAGAAAATAAATATTATGGGAGTTCAAAGTATAGTTAAACTAGAGCTTACATTTTGGTTTTCCTATATATGGAGAACAAGGTATTCAGCTCCCCCACAAACATTTAAGATCACAAATTTGTGGATGTTGTAAAATGAGGAACAGAAATTAATATTTTGTATAATAAAATCAGATTCTCAAAAATTTCAGTAGGCTTAAGTGATGGGTAAAATGAAGAAATATGAATTTTTGTTGGGGTTTTTAAACTATAAAACGAATAATGATAAAAGGACTCAAAGAAATAAACATACAGAAATAAGATGTGAAAATTTTAGTCATATCAAATGACAAGCAATAAACAAAAATTCATTTGCTTTGCCTTTTTTCTCCAAATCTGTCTGTTTTTGTTACCTTTGCCGTTGTTTTTTTTCTTAAAAATACACATACTCATATTGTATTTTCTCTATCAAGGTATATATTTTATAGAGTTGTAGTCAGTGTGTATATAGCTCACTGTTCTTGCTTTGTATTACTTCATATAGGTCTTTCAATATTTCCTTATATTTATTTCCTTGCAATTAATATAAATTTGATATTTACATTAATTTATAGTTTTTTGCAGTACCCACATATTTAGTTCACTAATATGGCATGATTTATTCAATCATTTCCCAGTCATTGGACATATAGTTTGTTTCCAGTTATCTGCTATTACAAATAAAACAACTGTGAATATTTTTGTAGTGCTAAGGTTATTCTTTTTCTGTTTTTATTTTCCTTTATTTTTTAAGGATGAAGTTTTCTTAATGGAATCATTGGTTCAAAAGATCTCAACTATTTTGTGTTTCTTCTTATATGGTGTGTAAGGGTTGGATTTAGAGTGAGGAAAATCTTGGTTCAAATTCTTCTTTTGACATTTAATGGCAAATTAATTTACTTCTATGATTCTTGGTTTCATCATCTTTAAAATGAGGAGATTGGTCTAGATCAAAGTTTTTTAAACTGTAGGTCACAATCTCATATAGGGTCATGTAGCTGAATGTGGGCATTGTGAAAAATTTTGCAAGAGTAAAAGGTTTCTGAATATCACAATCAAAAATTAGCTCAAAATCACATGGCAAAATCAAATGCTTTTGTTGCATGGCTTGACTTCACTGCAGCCTTGGTTCTGAATACATAGTAGATGCACTTTGCACTGTGCATGCATGAACTCTATCAGAAACATTTCAAATTGAAGATGGGATTGAGTAAAAATTTCTCAGTTGAAAAGAAGTCATGAGTGGTAAACGTTTAAGAAGTACTGATCTAGATGGCCTATGAGATCATTTCTAAGCGTAAATTTATGATCTTATGATTGTATTTTGTTATAATGATATGCAAAATATGTCCACCTATCTTCAGTCCCACCAACAATGTATTTGTTAAGAGTTCCTATTCCTTGATATCATCAACAATAAAACATATGTATATGCAAACATATATGTATATGTGTACATGATATGTGCATGTATATACACACATATTCATTGTAGTAAGAGTTTAGTAGGAGGAGTATTCGTCAGTTTATTAGAGAATTAGAAGATCTTTTTATAAGATTATTAATAGCTTACATTTCCTTCTTTGAAAACTCTATGTTCATGATCTTTGGTCATTGCACATTTGGGAAGTTTATCTTAGTTTTAAAGATTCAATATGAAATGGGAAGTCTTATTCCTAGGTTTAAAAAAATGACCTACAAAGATACAGGATAAGGGAGGTCTGGTTTAGCAATAGTTGACATGGAAATGTAGCTGACTCCAAATTCAGTGTGATCCAATAATGTTATCTGATTATTAAAAAAAAAAAGCAAATGTATACTGCATCAATAGAAGAATACTATGCAGAACAAGCAGGGCCACAACTAGGTCAAGCAGATTGGGGCTTTGCCCTAGGGCACCAAAATTTATAGGGTATCTTTTGGTTGAGCTGAAGAGTGTCAAGGCCAGCTGGAATTTCATATGGAAATTCTTCCAAATCCTCAGGCTACTCAACTCGAGTATTTGGATTAAGGTTCCCAGTTTACATTCAGTTTCAGGCACATCCTCAACACACCATCCCTGGTTGAATAATCCAATAAAAAGGAACAAATAAACTCAGTAACAATCCCTCTAGTACTACACATCTCCATCACTATAATGACTATGTTTCTTTCTTCTTTAGAAAACAGTAATTAGAAAACAGTAATAGCATGGACCAATCTTCACAAAATACTTCATTCTATGTAAAATTCCAATAGTCATTACACTGCTTAGAATTGACTTGAAGGTCATTCTCAAGTAATGCTCTTAAGAATCTTGAGTTGCCTTGGACATCTATGTTTCTACATTCAAATTCCTCCCTACTAGATTTCTATAAGTATGTTCCCATATTTCTCCAGATAGTAATTGTATTGATAGGAGAATGTGTCCCATATTATATTTTGATTATTTCTGCTTTTGTTTTCTACTGAGTAAATGTTATAGCCTGTTTTTGCCTTTTATTAGGAAAATGTTATTATTCCTGCTTCTGCTTTCTGATATGTAAATGTAATGAATTTTCTTATTTTTTCTTTATAAAAGAAATAACTAACATTTATATGGTTATATGTTGCCTACTGTAGTACTTCCTATGTACCTAGTGGTATGTTAAGAACTATATAAATTTTTTCCTATTTGATCCTCATAACAGCCCTGGGAGGGTGCTATTATTATTACCTATGTTTTACAAATGAGGAAATTGAGGCAAGCAGAGGTGAAGTGATTTGCCCAAAGTTATACAGTTAGCAAGTATCTGAAGACACATTTGAACTCAAGTCTTCCTGACTCCAGGCTCCACCCTCCATCTACTATGCCATCTAACTGTCTTATTATCCATTAAATGTTTTATGTTTATGAATTAGTGATGTTATGGTGACTAATTTTGTACAATACCAAGTAGTAGGGGTATATTTTCTCTCCTTCCTCCTCTCTCCAAAAGGGTTATTTTTAGCATAGTTACCTTCCAGGGGTCCTCAAACTTTTTAAATAGGGGGCCAGTTCACGGTCCCTCAGACTGTTGGAGGGCCGGACTATAGTAAAAACAAAAACTTTGTTTTGTGAGCCTTTAAATAAAGAAACTTCATAGTCCTGGGATGAGGGGGATAAACGTCCTCAGCTATTAAGACATCTTTATTCAATTGTTACTCTTTGACTATGCTTTCAGATACCTCTTGGTCTCAAAATACTCACCTTGGTTGGGTGAACAAATCCTAGAGATTCAGTTTGGGCAAACCAGGGAAAAGTCAGGCCATGAATTTTGTTTCTCCTTTAAGAAAACCCAACTTCCCTCAGCAATTGGTTTCATGTTTCATCTAACGCAAGGCTTCTTAAACTTTTTCTACTCTGAACCCTTTTTTGCTAGAGAAATTTTTATTTGACCTTGAGTATATAATTATGTAAAATAGGCATGCAAAGAAAATATTTACTGATAATAAATCATAATTTCATGATCCCTACATTCAGTTATAATATCCCACATGGGGTCTTGAACTATAATTTTTGAAGCCAGGATCTAAGGGATTTCTTACTCTATAATTTCCCTGACCAAGTAATCTCTGACCAGTAGCTATAGTTTCTGTCCTGGTTTAGACAGACCCCTTTTAAAAGTCTCCAGATTAAAATAAAATGTTTCCTCTCATACCAATCAAAAGTATGTGTGAATGTGGAATGGAGCAACCAAAAACTTGACTAACTCCATTCCTATTCTACTTATCATGAGGATAATTGGACATCTTTCTTGGTTACAGAGCAATTTGTTTGCAACTATGTCATCTACATTTTAACTAAGTGAAAACTTTATTTGCTATAATAGATGCTATCATTTCCACTTTACATTTATGCTATTAATTTCCATGGCAATTATAGATTACAATCTCAGGTAGCTACAGACAGCATGGAAATTTAGATCTAGAAGATGTTAGAACTCATCTAATTTGACACCTTTATTTTACATATGAGAAAACTGAAGATTATAAAGTAGGGAGCTGTGCCAATAGAAGGTAGGAGAAGCAGGACACATGCAATAATATTGCATAATCAACAAATATTTGTTAATTACTTCCTACATGTAAGATGAGGTTCAATGCTGGAAATATGAAGATAAATAAAACATAGATACTATTCTTAAAGATATTACATGTTAATGGAAAGATAGGGTGTGTATCAAAAACTATAATGTAATAGAATATGATAATTGCAAAGGATAGGTTCAGCTCATATATTATGAGAAATCTGAGAAGAGAAATTTCACTTTAAATTGAATATTGAGGTAAAGAAGAGATTCTAACAGAAACAAGAGAGAAGGATCCATTCCAGGAAATATGAGATTAAAGACAAAGAGATAGGAGAGGATTGGATGAGAAGTTACCCAGTTATTCTATTTAGAACATAGAAAACTGGAAAGATAGATTAGAGCTATGATTGATTCTCCAGGACAACCATCCAAAATTCTTACTTGTACATCCTTTCTATCCCTGTGACACATCTTCTTCCCATCTCACCATTAGTATTAGGATACTAACACTTCCATTACTGTGTTCTTTGTGTTAGATGGATTTGAAACTAGCTGAATTTAAAGGGTAATAACTAATGGATTAATATCAGTATGACAGAATATCTCCTGCTATATATGACCTCATAGTCAGTGCTAGTCCTTTGATATTTAAAAAATTTATCAATGACTTGTATGCATTTAATTGGTATCCTTGTACCAATTGTAGTTGACATAACTTTTGGAGGATAACACATAGGATGATAGAGTCACCAATCACATATTCTTAACAGATTAGAAGAGTGTGCTGAATTTAATAAGATCAGATTCAACATAAAGGTAAATCTTACTTGGGTTCAAAAAATCAACTTTATAAATTTAGAACAGTGAAAGGCCAATTATATTGTAGCTTGAGTGAATAGCTAGAGGTTTTAGTGGACTGAAAGATCAATATAAATTATCATTGTCATATGGAAGTCAAAAAAGTTAATGTGATCTTGGATTTACTTGAGAGATACACTTTCCAGAAATGAGAAGGTGATGATCTTTCTGTATTCTGGCCTGGCTAGACCAAATATGTAATAACATAATTATATCATAAAATATTACATTATATTATAATTAATATATTATAAATTCTGGGAACCACAGTTCAAAAAGGATATTGAAAGGCTGAAAGGCATTTAGAGCAAGGCAAATCAGAAGAGTGAAGGTATCTGAGATTACTTTCATATGAGAATTAGCCAAAGGAGTTAGGGGTTTTTAGCCTGAGAAAGAGAAGATTCTGGATGTATGATTGCCACCTTCAAGTGGCAATACTTTGCAGTATTCTGCATGGAAAGGAATTAGAATTGTTCTGCGTGACCCTCGGATAGAACTTGAAGTAATGTGTTGAAATCAAAAAGATGGGAACTTATAGGCTAGAGGTCAAGACTTCCTGCTTATTGGAGTTGTAAAAGATGTTGGGTTCCCCATTCAGTGGAGATCTCCAAAAGGAAGCAGAATGACCACTTATTGAATATGTTGTAGTGGTGATTTCTTTCAGATATCGGTTGAACTGGATGCCTAATCAGGTTCCTTTCAACTCTAAAATTCTGTGATTCTATGATTTTCTTTCCTCTTTCTTGTGGCTTTGCACAGTTGTATTCTCCCAGCTGTTATACTTTGCATATTATACAAAGAATAAGAAATTATGATACTTTGAGACTACTAATGCTGCTGCTGTGGCTGTTGTGCCATACTACTACTACTACTACTACTACTACTACTACTACTACTACTACTACTACTACTATTCCTGCTGCTCCTGCTTCTGTACTCCTGTTGTTACTCTTGCTTCTACCACTGCTGCTATTACTGTTGTTGTTTCTGCTGCTGCTACTTTTGTTGCTGCTACAAGTATTCCTGCTTCTGTTACTGCTGTCACTACTGCTACTACTGTTGCTACTGCTGTTCCTGCTTCTGTTACTACTTCTGCTATTGTTGCTGCTCCTGCTAATACTGTTTCTCTTGTTGCTGCTGTTGCTCTTATTTCTGCTCCTGCTGCTACTATTGCTAGTGCTACTATTGTCTGTTCCTTTTTCTTCTTCTTCTTCTGCTACTACTATTATTACCACTTAACATGTATATAGTACTTACTAAGTGTAGGCCCTGTGCTAAAATTGGAGAACTAGGCATTCTGAGTGTCAGAGGATAAATAGTCATGGGAAACAATGAAACTTCAAGGTGTGGAGCATCTTGTTGTTTCAGGATGGTGATAAAATAGACCTAATTGTTACAGCAACATATCACAATTTTTTTTGTCCTATTGACAAATAGAATTGGGAATGGATGAACATGGCTAGTGACAGGGGTTATATTGCATAAATGGGGAAGAAAAAAAGTAAAAACATTTCTAGTCCTGCACATTTAAGCACATAACATTTCCTTGTAGCTGTCTGAGAAAGGATCTAATGATAGTTTAGCTCAAACTAGAAGGTGCAGGTTGGACTGATGGGCTTCAGTGATCTGGATAAAGACTGATAATGGCCAGCTTGCTCAATATATCTGCTTCCATGAGACCATGGTAGAAAGTGAGCTGTCAGGAAGGTTGGTGGTCCCTGGAAATGTAATCTCATTCAAGGTGGCAAAAAATTGCCAATTAAAAAAGGCCCATTTTATGTCTTACTGGCAAAAGAATAGGATAGGGAGAGATGAAAGAATGCTGTGATTTGTTTAGGTGCCTAGAAAAATTGGAATCAGTTAGAACAAACCACCTGTGAATATAATCCCTATATTATTTCTGACTAACTTTTTTTTTGCAGTGAATTGGCAGGAAGTCTGAGTAGGGAATGAAATTGTGGCCTCCATTTACAGGTCAATCACTGGGGGCTAGATTTTACAATTTATGGCTACACATGGCAATAGGTTTCCTGGGCTTGTCCCTTGTAATGCAGATGGTACATAGAGAGGTTCATGCTGGCTGCTGGCTGTCTTACATGTGGTCAAAACAATGTATGATTCCTACATCTATTCTCAGTGAGTGCTGAGATGCCTCAAGCACATTGTTCGAATGAGGTCAGGAAGTCCCTGGCCAATATAGTCAGGTTCACTGAAGTCATAAACAATTTGAGTTACTAAATGGGACTAAGTAATACCAAATTTTTGAAACTTTTCTATTCTTCAAAAGCCATCCAGTTTAGTAGTCTTTTAGACCTCCTTAGAAAAATCAAGCTAACCCGAAAGGAGATTATTCTTTGGAAAAATATTCTAATTACATTTGAGATTAAAACTTAGGATATAAGTCTTATTTTTCTTCAGACACTATTAGGTTTTCCACAAAATAGGGTGGGCATATTCTCATGATATCAAGCTAAACAGTAGAGTTACTGTAGGTAATTACTATTATTGGCTGCTTCCCATTCTTAGAAGAGAGCTCTTTGCCCTATAGGCCACCAGATGAATGTCCATTTACCCTCTGGGATGGTCCAATCTTGTCTTTAGGATACTGGTGCTCACTGTCTTCTGATGCATCATTTTTAAGGCATTAGAAGGAGTTAGAGAATATTTTGTGGACTGCCAAAATTTTTGTGACATAAATAACTTTAATGTCATGTCTCTAAATCACCAGAAGCAGAAGCTTTGACTATGAACCAAAGGCCAATGCAACATCAGCAAATTCAATAGACAAGAAGTTCTGAAAGGGCATTTTGCTGAGTTGGGTGGTATATCTTACGCCCATTATCCTATTTATTTATTTATCTTTCTATTTATTCATTCATCTTTTTATCTATTGGGGGAGATGTGATCAATGTTGGAAGAAAATCCTTATAGATGGGGGTAAATGAAGGCTTTTACACTTGACTTAGGAAATTTTACATCTAGATACAGGACAATACTAGGGCACTATATATCCCTTACAAAATGATGCTCAGAGAAATGAAAGGCCTTATGTAAGGTCATCCAGGAACTCATTGTCAAAATTGACATTAAAATTAAGATCTTGATGTTTTACTTTAAACATATATGTCTCCTGTCTATAGAGAGATGAATAAATGAAACATTTTAAGCACCTACTCTGTACAAAGCATTGTATTAAACTCTTGGGATAGAAATATAAAAGTAACAATTCCTGCTCTTAAAAAACCCTTACCTTCTGGTGATAAGATGACATAAGTAGAAGATTTTAGTTACAAATCAGATGGAAAATTCCCATGGTCTTTAGGATACAGCAGCAAAGCAAAAGCTAATAATTTTCTAAAGTATCATTATTTAATGTTACTATTCCCAGGGCTCTTGGTAAGATGGTAAAAGATAGTAAGTTTCTTCATGTAAGAGATCTTGCTTTAAATTTCTTTTATTCAATTTGCTTGATAATTCTTTTTTGCTTTTTTTAGCAAAAGCCCAAGGAAGAAGAGTTGAGGTAGGGCAGTGAAAAATTTTCTGAATTCAGAACTACAATATATAGATTCCAGTCCTGGTTCTGTCACTTACAAACTGGATCATCTTTAGTAAATCATTTCAACTTTCTGAGTCTCTGTTTTCTCATTTGTAAAATTGAGACTAAAGATCACCTCTAGGGCATTTCATCTTTAAAATTGTGATCTTTTGTAGTCATCTGAATGATAGGGTTTGATTTTGTCTTTTTACACTTGTATTCATGAGATAATTGTCTGAGATAATTCTTATTAGGTCATTTAAAAAGTGACTTTGAGTTGTATAGAGCAACTCAACTTCAGATTTTGAAGGTATTTTGATCTGTGATTTTATTGATCTAGTACTCCCATTAAAGAAACTCTTTATGCACTTGCATAAAGACATCCATGTCTCTCTCTGTCTCTCTCTGTCTCTCTCTCTCTCTCTCTCTTTCTGTCTGTCTGTCTGTCTGTCTGTCTCTCTTTCTGTCTGTCTCTCTCTCTCTCTTTCTTTCTGTCTCTCTCTCTCTGCCTCTCTCTCTCTAAGAATGCATATATGGCATATATGACTATGAAAAAAACCGTCATGACCATTGAAATAATTAGGTTAAGTGAACACAGGTCACTGTTATATAGTTGTTTTGAGCAACCAAATAATGCCTTCACTTCAGTGTTAGAAAAAGATAATTTGGAGATATTTAGTGTCAGTATTTTAGTTGCTGCTGTTGTTGTTTTCAGGGTGTTTCATTTCCTTGGTTCATTAAATACCTCCATAAAAGTGTTAGTCTATTGCCTCAGTAGGCATGGGTTTGATCTTGAGTTCTTGAATATTATGCCAGAAGATTACAAGTTCTTACAAATTCTACCAAGCTAGGAGATGTTCAAGTCTTATCCTGGTGGGGGCTATGTCTATTATTAGGAAAGACTCAACTATTTTGTTTATTCATTCATTAGACAAGACCACTAGGTGATGAACTTTTTGTGCAACAAGTCATGAATATCATATATTAAGTTGCAACATATGTAGGCAGAAGAAATCTCCATATAAAAGAAATCATGGATTCCTGTAATATTTGAAATAAATTTTGCATTGAATAATGTTTATATTTAATTTACTGATGTCTTGAGCCTCTGTTATGCATTTTTTTTCCTTATAGCTGCAAACTTCTACTAGATAAAGATCTTTGTGAAACACATTTTGGAGTTTTCCTAGTAAAGTGGCGGTAATATCTCAGCCATATTACATCATTGTAAAGAACACAAATATCTTAGTACTCTTGGTCATGCCTTTCACCAGACAATGTAGTATTTTGTGAATATTTATTGGAGGGAAATACCTTTTTCTTAGTCTTACCCATGAAAAAGATAAAGTATTTAAAAATGCCAACAGTTTGTTTAAGGTTCCATGGAATATTTATATTATACAACTCTTACAAGTTTTCTGTGTTCTGTTCTCAAGGTCTATGCTTTATCCACTGCCACCCTGAGTAAATGGATGAACTAATCTTTAATTCATTTCTATCAGTATAAACATTTGTAAACTTTCTAACTTAAGCAAAGAACATATGGCTATCTAAGAGAAATGTGTAGAATATGCCGGTGTTTCCATACTAAACTTGTAGTTCAAAGGTAATATTCTTGTTATTCCCATTTTTGCTCAGTTTGCTATGGTATTTAAAAAAATAAACACTTAGCTATTGGGCTATCCTTCTTGAGCACTGTGGTGACACAGCTGTGTAGTAAGAGCAATTAGTGCTTAACAAAGAGATGCTAATTGTTTATAGAGGCATCAAAAAGAAGAGATTTTTAGAAGTTATTGTTTTGACTGCTGAAAGACAGAGTGATAGTAGTTCTGGAATATTTATAGAATTTAAAAATATTCTTCATGAAATCAAACTATAACATTGACTCTGATTAAGTTGTCTACTAGAAATCTCATATAAAATCTCACAAAAACATATTATATTTTTAGCAATATTTTGTACTGATATACAGAACAATTAACTCCTTGAGGAAGTATCTGTTTGGAGGAAAATGTCCATATGTCCATGTTGTCCAGGAAATATGAAGAATTTTATTTTCTATCCTAAGAAGAAATGAACTCTTAAATAATGCTATCTTTCCAATCAATGCTAAGTTGTAGTTTGTGTGGAAATTGCATGCTGATGATACAGGTTTTCAACCTATTTGGAAGCTTTCTTACTGAGACAATACTAATGGCCTAATTGTGTCCAAAATAGCCTATATTGGATGAGTTAGAAGAACTGGAAGAAGTTAGGTAAGTATTTTTCTTATATTGGTTACCATTCTAAAATATTCTGGGAAGGGTCATTGAACAGTTAGCCTAATGAGATAAATGATGAAGGAAGGAAACAAGGATTTATAAGGACCTACTATGAGCCAGAAAAAATGCTAAGCATTTAACAAATACTATCTGCTTTCATTCTCATAATAGTGCTAAGTGGTAGGTGTTATTATTTTAAATCTCTTTTATAGCAAAAGAAATTGAAGCAGACAAAGGTCAAGAAACTTACTACCCAAAGGCTGGATTTAAATTCATATATTCTTGACTACAGGTATTGTGTTCTGTCCATTGTACCATCCAGCTACTTTTGAATCACAGATTTAAAACTAGAAGGAATGTCAATGATAACTTAATCATCTTTCCTTATTTTACAGGTGAGGAGACTAGGGCCAGAGAGGTCAAGTGATTTGTCCAACATCACACAGGCAAAAAGTAGGAATCAAATCCAGATCCTTTGATTCCAAATCATAACTAAAGGGATGTATGAGATATTCAGGGAGGATTAGCACTTCTGGTATGAGGGCTTGCTGAGCTCTTTTCAGGTTGCTCATCAGTTTTTGATGTCTACCTTCAGGCCATCTGAAGTCACTCCTACCTGTGTCTCCAAGCATGTGCAGCAGTTACATCCTGCTAAAATTGTCTAGGTAGATGGGCTAAAGAATGTTGAGGGTCTGCTTCATATCTATTAGTACATTAGGGTGATATCTACCTTAAGCAGATGAAAACTTCCCTTACTGAAATGGGTAGATGAGAACAATTTCTTCCAGTGGCTGTGAAGGTAGTTGAAGCAGGTACTATGGAACACTTAGGGCTTGGTCAAATATTGACGATGTCAAGATCACCCTTTGCATCTCAGGTCAGGATCAGTCATCCTGACTTTTGCCTTGCCACTGGACTTCAATGACTGGTAGAGAAAGTGAGGCTGCTAACTTTGTGCAACTCTGTCTCATAAATCCAGCTCATGCTGCAGTGAAGACATCACCCTATCTTGTTATTGGTCCTCTTCAAAATGAAAGACAAATATTAACACAACAAGAATAGGATTTTAAAAGAAAAAGCCAGTATGTACTTATAATTAAATTATGGTCCTTTATGTCTTGAGAAAGTGTAACATGTCTTTTTAAAAAATAGTACTTACAGTTAATTGCACACTGAAACTGATTTGTTCTTTATCCTTATTCTATACAACCACAATTGATATAGACAAAGAAACAAAAATGCAGATAATTGATGCTAACCAATGCACAAATATTTATTAAATGTCTACTAAGTGCCATATAATATGATCTATTTAAAGCCTATAGAGAAGAGGTGAGGCAAATTAGGACATAGGTTTAATGAATCTTAATTTCTAGTTTTTATTGGGAGTTGTACTATTTTTACCATTTTCTAGGATATCTTTGGAAACTACAATCAAATTTTTTGATGAAAATTTTCTGGTTTCTTTAATCTTTGTTCATAGCTACTAGCTGAGGACTACAGTAATATCAAGTCTAGAAACTCTGGAATGTCACTATAAAGTCCTGAAGTCCCATTTTGGAAAACATTGCTCTAAAAAGATTCAGGTACCATGGTCCTTGATAATATAATGAAAGTTATTTGGTAGAATTCATATTATATTTTGTATCCAATATCCCTTGTATTTATTTAAAAGTAAGTTTCGTAAATACCTTTGTTTACAAATTATATTGAGATGTTACTTTCATCCTTCTACTCCTAACTGAACTTTTTTTGTAACAAAAAAAGTCAAGCAAACACAAGTTGACATAGTAGCCAAATCTGATACTAGATGCAACGTTTCATGCCCATAGTCTACTAGCTCTCTAATATCCCTTGTATTCATTTAAAAGCAACTTTCATAAATACCTTTCGCTTACAAATTATGTTGAGATATTACTTTCATCCTTTTACTCCTAATTGAACTTTCCTTGTAACAAGAAAAAGTCAAGCAAAAACAAATTGACATAGTAGCCAGATCTGATAGTATATGCAACATCCCATGCCCATAGTCCACTCCCTTTACCTTCAGAACCACTACTCTCTGTAGGCTATCTATTAAATACTTGCTGAACATAAAAAGGTCAAAAAAGATGGCATCTTAGGTTCCTTCCAACTGTAGTTTACTCTACTTTCTAATGAAAAGAAAAGAGGTATATTTCATTATCTGTCTTTAAAACCTCTAAGATTGGTCATTATGATTTCTCAAAATTTAACTTTCTTTTAGTGTTCTTTTCATTGACATTAGTCAATTCATTTGCATACAGTTATTCTGTTTCTTGTTTTCCTGGTTCTGTCTACTTTACCATATATTATTTCATACAAGTCTGCCCATGGTTCTCTGAAGTCCTCATTTTGTTTTTGTTTCTGTTTCTGTTTTACAGTATAATGGTATTTAATTGTATTCATATATCATGATTTGTCCTGCCATTCCCCAATCCATGGACTACTATTTTATTTGTAGTTTTTTGCTTTTATTTAAAATGCTGCTATAGATATTGTGGTATAGATGGAATTTTTCTTTCTATCATTTTCCTTCTTGAGATAATATGCCTGACAGTGTGATGGCTAGGTCAAAGGATATAACTTGTGTGGTGAGTTTTCTCACATAATTCTAAATCATTTTTCAGAAGAGTTGGCTTAAGCCACACCCTAACCTGATCTTCATTTTGAATGTTTGTCAAAGTTATTTGATTTTCAGGTAATCAGTGGGTCACTATTCAGTATAGCCAGAAGCTTCTTGTTGCCACTTTCCCTCTGTTGTTTCTGAAATGCATCCATTAATGTTATCAGACAGGAGCCAGAGTACTGGCCCTAGATGCAAGTCTCAGCTCTTGTTCAGAGAGATGCTATAATCTAGTCAATGGCAATTGTGAGCTTCCCTGTTTTTCCCCTTCGGCAGGCGGGTAGCCACCTGAGCAAGAGAAACAACCTTCTACAGGACAGGGAAGATACAGACTCTGGGACTCGCTGCTGCAGCAACCAACCAGGTTGCTAATTAGGCCCAATTGTCAGGATGGTTTTTGTGCTATGGACACCTGTCCACTAGGAACTGGACTGAGACCACCAACTCATTTCATGCAGGTCACCGAACAGCTGTCAGATGGCATAATTTTGTGCTGTTAATTTGGAGAAGGATGTTATTCAAAGACAGGGGTAGCTGCTTGCTGTTGATGAGCTGGCAGTATTATGCTCTGCATAATGTGTGTGATTAATGCTTATTTATTTGGACAATCCTGTGTTGTAACTAAAGTGGTGGCCTATTTTATGCCAGTTATAGTATATCATTCAATACACAGGAAGGAGGGGTGAGGTATAAAGGTAACATGGAATTTGTTCACTGAATGAGAATTAAATCATTGCAATCCTTTGTCAAAATGCATACCATTTGGGTGCTTTTAGCATACAGAATGGCTTCCACTAAGGTGTCTGGGCACTCTTCCATTCTGAAGTGCAGGTAGCAAATGTAGACAAAAATGGTGGTTGTTTTGATGATAGGAACAGTCTACCCCATCTGCCTTCACAACAGTTGCTTTGCATAGGTTCTCTTTTATTTGGTCTTAAGAGAGAGATTTGTTATCCAGAAATGAGAGGATTGAAAAAAATGGTATCCTAGGTTACTTAGAGCTCAAATCTATGATTCTATGACCTATTATTGGCAAAGGTGAAAGTAAAGTATGTCATGCTATTCTTTTCCCCAGATTTTGACATTTCAAATGGGAAATTGGTAATCTAGAAGGAAAATGTAATTCCTGGGTTTCTTAGTTCTCTTATAGCTTGTTCTTCTCATCTTTCTCTCCTCCCTCCTTTCCTTCTTCCTTCCTTCCTTTTTTCTCTCCCCTTCCTTCTCTCTCTGTCTCTCTCTATGTGTCTCTGTGTCTCTGTCTCTGTCTCTCTTTCTGAGAATAAGGTGGAAGATCTGGGGTCATTGTTAGGAAAGGTTGAGAATTGACAAACTACCTTCACTTCTCCAGTGACTTCAGCTTTTTCCTAATGGGTATCTGCTTTCTCCCAGTTGTTGAAACACTCTTTCCTTGTTACTTTTCTTTATAGGCTCATATTATCCAGCTCATCCCTAATCCTCTTCAGTCCTTATCTCCCTCTGCTCTACTTTTTCTATAATATTCTACTGACAACTCTACTTCCCTCTAATATTCCTGCCATATCTTGATATTAGCTAAAACCTGGTTTTCTTTTGAATGTGCTATTTCTTGGTCTCCCTTACTAAGGCTGGCTATTCTTTCCTTTATTTCCCCTCACATCTGAAATGAGGAAGAAGAGGTAGAAAAGTCTTTGCTTCCTAGTATCACTTTCAGGTTTTCCCCTAGCAACCATTATCAGGAATCCAAGTTTTTATCTTTTTTTGGTTTTTAACTTATTTTTCAGTGAACAAAAATCTATTTTCTCTTCCTCCCAATCTCCTTATTGGAGAAAAATTCTGAAAAATAAGTATAACTAGTCAAGGAAAACAAATTCCTGCTTTTACCATATTTAAAAATGTATCTCATTTTGCACCTTGAATCCAACACCTCTCTGTCTAGAGGGTACAAAGTTCTCCCTCAATCTTCAGTTCTCTGACTGTGACTTTGCAAAACTTTGTAACAAGGGGGACACAAATGTTTTATTATATCTAGATCTTTATTGTTGTCATTTTTGGTCTCCAGGTCACTGTCCTTCCTTTTTGTATCCAACTCACAATTTTCTTCCCTAATTTAAATTTCTTCTTTTAAAAATCCCAATTTCTTATTTCTTCAACACCCTCAACTCCTACGATCTCTGTCTAGTTTACTTTAACTGTGCAAGACACTAATCCTGTCTTTAAATACAACCCTTTCCTTTAACTGGATATGCTCTAGATATTTCAGATTTTGACTTAATTTTTTGGTTTCTATTTTATGATTGAACTGTCATTGAATCTTAGACAATTGTTGCTGGAAGGGTCTTTAGAGATCATCTGGTTCAAATTTCTCATTTTATAGATGAAGACACTAAAATCCATAGAAAGGAGGTGACTTTTTAAAGATCATACAAGTAGGAAGGGACAAAACTTGTATTCATATTCAGGCCCACTTGTGGCTAGCTAGAGCACTATAGTGTTGGGTTTGGAGTTAGAAAGACTTGAGTTCAAATTTGGACTTGCATACTTACTAACTGGGAAATTTATTCTTTATCAACAATACTTTCATTTACAAAATGAGGATCATTACAATAATACCTCTCTTGCAAGGCTGTTATCAGAATCAAATAATACAATAGAGATAAAGGACTGTGCAAATCTTTAACCTATATAAATGCTAGTTATTATTAATGCAGTCACTGAACACTACTTAGCAACAAATAGATGCTTAATAAATGTTTATTGAATTGAATTGATGGAGGAATGCCGGAAGATACATCATGTATTCCCTTTTCTCTCCTTTCATCTGATGATTCAACAGAAGAAGGAAATCCTGGATGGCAGTATTGAAATGCAAAAAATTGGTTCTTCTGTTTGTGATAGCATCCCAATGAGCAGTACCGAATACTCAGATTGCTGGTTAGTGCCTCCCTAGATAACTTGTAGTTAAATGGGGAAGGGAGAATTTGGAGTGAAATATATGGCTCTGAAGATAACAATAACCCTAAATTGGTAATACTTCTGGCCCTAATATTTACATTTTAATCCTTTTCTTCCATCATGGATTGAAAGGCTTTATTTCCTTTTAAAAAAACTTTTCCTTTAGCCAGCAATTGTGGGAGATAATTGGAAAGGGTAGTATTAGGAGGCTTTGCTATGATTACTCTGGAAATCATAGCATGTGGGCAGCTACATGTTTTGCTCATGTGTAAGACCATTTATTTTTAGACAAGTATAAAGTTAAATTTGATTTGAAGGTTTGAGTGTTATGGTCATTTTTTCTTTTTATTCATCCCGCTCTACCCTGGAAGATTGCCCAATCTTTACTTCTGAAACTAATTTTAGGTAAAAAGGTGATATAAGTTTGAGTACACCCTTCCTGTCCTAATTCCATTAAACATTTTTAGATGTCCAGGTGGTCTTTGGCACTCTATCAGATATAGTACTCCTTTCCCCATAGTGCTTTGTGCTCTAAATTTTTGCCCCACCAATCAAAGTTATTTGCTTTCAATTTCATTCTCTCTGGTACATACTCTTCACTTTATTAGGTGTCCACTAGTCTTCCTAAGTGACATATACTTAATAGGATCTCCTAGAAACAATGTCAACCCCAAAAGTTATTGGACAGATAAAAATTTCAATTATCATAAGACTTTTGGGGGAGATATTTAGGAGGGAAAAGGGAAGAGGGAAGGCTCGTTCTTATTCTTGAAATCTTCCCAAAGGAAGGCAAGGCATAGGAAAAAAAGACAGAATCAGGGTGAGAATGAAAGTCATCAACATCATTTGTTAGAACTTTTTACTTCTGGGGGATCATTCTATTAGGATGATATACACCGTTGCCTAAATGTAGGCTAAGAAAGGCCAAGGAAATGTAAATTTCATGGTCTGAAGGAGGTCCTGTGAAAGGAACTAACCCGTAAGGTTTATAAATTCTCTCCTTGCTTATATCATACCTGCCAGCTTTTTGTGGCATCTCAGAATAAAGAAAATTATAAAGTTAAACCTTCTAAAATAGTACTTATATCTAAATAGGATATAATAACTGGCATCAGGAATGAGTGCAATTCCTGCCTCAGAAATATACTGACAGTGACTCTAAATAATACAGTTAAATCTCTTAGCCTCAGTATCCTCATCTCAATCTGATAATAATATCACTGACTTCACAGGGTTGTTAAAAGGATCAAATGTAACCATATATGGAAAACATTTAGCACATTTTAAAGTGATTTGTGATCCTGTTGCATTTAGGTTGAATTAGATTAGCCTCAGTTTTTTCAGGGTATCTTCTGCTTTCTGTAAGGGTAGAGGGTCTGGAATAACCCAAACTTTCCCTCTTCTGAGTGTTGTTTAGGGCTTATCCATTTGCCCACCCACTGGAAAGTAACAAAAGGATAGTTATGATGTGTGTCTCTCTTTTCCTCTTCCCAAGAATCTCTAACACTGTGGCTATATCAGTGCTTGTTCAAGATTTTGAGTTTATGTTTCTGGAAGAGGTTATTAGTACCTATAGATCAGTTCTTATATCTTTGCCATCTAGGCTTTTGATATTGCTCATATCTATAAGACAAATTGTTTAACTTTTCTCTTTCATAGAAAGGAATTTGATAACAATAGGGTATGCTTATCTTCCACTCCTCACTACTTGAAAATTCTTGTCAAGTTGATGTTAAGTATTAATTGATGAGTATCAATATAACTCTAAATAAGAAAATAGGTCATCTAGTCATAAGCTCATGGATCTGGAGGTAGAAGAAATCTTAGGGGATATCTAGTCCAGCATGCCATTTCACAGAGAAGGAATCTAAGAGTCAAGGAAGTCTTGCCCAAAATCACATACATAGTAACAACAAATAAGGGATCTGATTCTTTGCATTCAGAGCTACTGCACTTTTCTAAGTACTTTTACATTCATGAAAAACATCAGCAGTGGCATCATTTGCTCTGTTATTGACCAAATTGCCTGATTAAGAAAAACAAAATTTCTAGAATGAAAAAAATAAACCAAGATACCCAAGAATCAGAATATTCTCCTGTAAAAACAGGGAAAGAGAAATGCATTGCTTAAACTTTATCTTCATTTGTAGCCTCCCAGGAAACTATCCAAGGACCACAGCATTTTTGGGGACAACACCCTCATAAAAACATAATTCATAAATCCTGACTGATGCTTTTCCTTTTATTAGACAAGCAAAAACCACATTAATTAAAAAATAATTCATTCAAATAGCCTAGCAAATTAAGTGTGGAGTCTCCCATATACACATGATATTTGCTACACCACAAGTGTGGGAAAGGCACACATAGAAAACAGGTGTGTCTAGAGAATATACATACACCCTACGAACTTGTGTATCCAGGTCAAATACATGGATTGCACATGTAAGAGAGACACATGTAGCCAGGGTGAATGCTTGCCAATGTAATTCAACTTTTAGACAACAATTATATAGAACTGCTAGTATCTTTTTGATAATGTCTTGCATTGTTCTCTGCTACTTTCTGCAAGATATTATATTATCTTTCTTGGATGTGGCATTTTCCTTCTCCTGCTGAGTGTCTTTGATGGCCTCATGATTACTAAAGCTGCTCTTTGTTACTTCTCACTGACCTTTAGTTTCTTTAGGGCTATCTTCTGCTTTCTATATGCTAGGAATGTGGTGGCTAGTAAGCCTCTCTGTGGCATAGAGAACTAGAGCTATTTTAGTTGAAAGCCAAGAGCTATGAACTATCACATATAGCCAGGGAGCCAATGA
The DNA here is from genome assembly GCF_016432865.1 of Antechinus flavipes. NCBI lineage: Eukaryota > Metazoa > Chordata > Mammalia > Dasyuromorphia > Dasyuridae > Antechinus > Antechinus flavipes. Next base: position 275,135,022 of record NC_067401.1, read on the forward strand.
ATGCCCATGGTGAGATTGCTATTTTTTGGACCAACACTGCTTCTCTTGCACCTCTGCACTTTAATTCACATCTGAGCAAGGATCAGTAATTCCTTTTAGTTTTTATTATTCCTCCAGTATATGTCCAGGCACTATTTTATCAAATTGCAAATTGGGTAGAGTTGTGATGGTGAAGTGGCTTCTGACCTCCCTATCATTTCTCTTGTATGTAAAACACTAGGACTGGATTGGGTGGTGAAGACTAAAAGGACTTGGTGAACTTTGGTCCCAGAAATAATCAATGTCTTTTGTCCATCACTATTTTTTGTTACTTAATGGCTTTATGTTGTGCATTCTAGCTAGGGCTGGTCTTTTTAAAGAAAATTATCACTTGATTTTTCAGTGTAAATGATGCCCAAACTGATTCACGATTCAGTGTAGTGACCTTCCTATTCTTTATTGACAATGGCCTCATCCTTGTTAGATTTGGCTTTGCTTACTTAGGATTCTTTCTAAGGAGAAAAGTCTGTTTTGGGGATGGGAGTGCAAAGGTTTAGGAGAGTAGAGGTAGAAGCTTCAATCACAAATTATATTTTTCCTTTTTTTGTGTTTTGTTGTGGCTTCATTGTTTTTCATGGGTTCAAACTATAATATTTGAATATTTTCCCATGTTCTTAGTGAAATATAGTAGATCACAATCTTTCTGTGCTTCATCCATTTCAACCCATTTGGGAGAAAAGGATTAAAGATAGAAGAAACAGAAGATAATGGATGGAGTAAGGTCTAGCTCAAGCTAGCATTGCCACTATTTTTCTAGGACAGTGTTTCTCTTGGGCTTTCATTCTTCAAATGTTATCTTTGGCACACAAGTGTCCCTCATTGTAATCAAGCTTCAGAAGCCATGGAGTAGTGCTCCTTTAAAGCTGTCATGGGGAAGAGACTTCCTGAAGGGACACAGGGCATTTTGCAATGTTCCTCAGGCTGCTCATTTAAACATGTTATAGCCTGGCACCTGTGTCCTAGTGAAACAATTCAATCAGCTTGTGAGTGGGCACACTGCCAGTCCAACAGATGGGGATGAGTGAAGGGACCATGTACTGTATGATCATCAAGTGTGCTTGCCGAGGGCGGGATTCCCTGCCAGAAATGTCCAAATGCCTGGCCTCAGAATTGTCATCTTATTTTTTACAAGGATACATAAAATGGAAGAAGGAATGATGAGACAAACAACAGAAAAAAACATACAGAGCTCTTATTTGAGCTGGGAGCAGATAGGTAGAAATGAGCAATATTGGCAGGGTCTCTGGAGAATCAGAGATAATAAGGTATTGTGATACTGTTCCTCTGTTCTGGTTGACAAGGGCACCCCATGAAAGTGCCAGCGGTGGAGTGGCTGAGCTGCACATATGCAGTTCAACACAATTGTGCATTGTAATCAGCCAATAAGCTTCTTTTGGAAAACCAGGTAAAAACAAATGCCCTCTGTCTTATTTGCCTATTAGTAAGACACAGTTAGGCTTAGGAACAAAGAAAAAGACTAGTCTTCACTAGGATTCTTATAGTAAGCCTCCCTTCTACTTCCTTCCCTTTTCCTTCTTTGTTTTTTCCCCCTATCCTTTCACCCTCCACCTCCATTCCCCAAGACCTGATCTATTTGTGCTGGAATCCTGCTGGTTCTGATTCTTAGCTAATGGTTGAGGATATGCTCCCTCCTTGTTCTATTCCAGGTTTGCCATTTTTGATAAAAACACTATAACAACAGAACAAATATTTATTGAGTCTACTGGTGGAGAGCACCATTCTCAATATTAGGAAAGACATAGAAAAGTCAATGCATTTTAAGACAAGTTAGTCAAATCCAATTATTAAGTCCCCACTATGTTCCAGGCACTTGTGCTAAACATGAGAATATAAAGAAAGACAAAAAAAAATCCTGCTCACAATTTAATGAGGGAGACAATATAGAAACAACTATGTGCCAATAAGATATATACATAGTAAACTAGAAATAATCACAGAAGGAAGGTACTAGCATTAAGAGACATCTAGAAAGTTTCCTTATAGAAGATAGGATTTTAGCTAGGACTTAATGAAAGTCAAGTGAAGCTAGGAGATGGAGATGAGGAGGGAAAGAATTCCAGACATGGGGAACAGCTTAACTTTTGAGAGAGTAGATTCCAAAAGATTTATTAGGATCTCATGATCTAAAATTCTACATGGAAGAATAGCCCAGAAGGGATAGAAAACTCTAAAAACTCATACTCTGTTTATAAAAAATACACAATTTCTAATGAGGAGGAAAAGGAGGATTTTTCTAAAGGAACCAAAGTGGATGCAAAAGCATCTCACTTATTTTATTTGCTAACTTAGACATATACAGAAGAGGAAACATAACATGGATATAAAACTGTAGCATGATTCATAACAATAGAATAAGAAACAATTTGCATTATATAAAATATTAAAAGTTTTAGTGCAAATAAAACCAATGAAGATAAAATTAGAAAGGAAATCAGTAACTGAGAGAAAACATCTTTGCCTCAGTTTTTTTATGTTTTTTTTTTTTTTTGTGTGTGTGTGTGTTTGCCAATTGTTTGAGTTGCATGGAATTTATTCAGTTTTATAGGAATTACAGCCATTCTCCAATTAAAATAGTAAAAAAAAATACAAATAAGCAGTTTTCTAAGGAAGAAATCCATGCTTTGTGTAGCCATCTGAAAAAATACTTCCAATCACTAATATTTATAGAAATGTAAGGTAAAGTAACACTGAAGTTCTATATCACACTCATCAGATTGTCACAGATGAAAGAAAAGGAAAATGCTAAGTGTGGGAGAGAGTTAAGAAAAACAGGCACATAGATGTTGAGGGAGCTGTGAATTGGTACAGTAATTCTGGAAAGCAATATGGAATTATAATCCAAAAGTTACTATAGTGCAAAATTTCAGAGCTAATACTGCTACTCAGTCTATTCCCCAAATAGATCAAAAGAAGAGGAATAGGACCTAAAAGGGCAAAAATATTAAAAGCAGCTCTTTTTATGGTGGCAAAAAACTGGAAACTAAGTGGTAGTACTTAGCTTTTGGGACAATAACTGAATTATGATATCTTCTAATAATGGAATATTATTTGTTCCATAAGAAAAGGCAAACAGGGCAGACTGGGGAGACTTGTATGAATTGATGGAGAGTAAAGTGAGCACAACCAGAACAATTTATATAATGGGGCAAGATTTAAAAGATTAATTATTTTGAAAGATTTAAGAACTCTGATCGATGGAATCTGATTCCAGAGGACTAAAGATAAATCTTACTGTCCATTTCCTGACAGGTGATAAATTTAAGATGCAGAATGAGATAATCATTTTTGTTCATAGTCAATGTGGAAGCTGGTCTTCCTTAATGATTTTTTTGAAAAGGGATTTTGTTTTTCTTTAATTTTTCTTTTTCTTTTTTTCAAATATTGTTAGGGGTGAGATGTTATTGAGAGCAAATAAAATACTTATAAATCTCACCAAAAAATCCAGAAAAAATTAGGCTTCCATTCTCTTTCCACACACAACAAAACTCAGTGAGTGGTAAAATGATTTGCATAAGGTCACTTTATTATTTCAGGAAGAACTAAGATTTGAACCCAGGCTTCTTAATTTTTAGTTTCCTGCCTCTTCCACCACTCTCAGTGGTTTCCATATGTTGTGATTAAGATAGTATTATAAAGTCTACAAAAAACAAGTCTTCACATTCTGTTTGATTCCATAATAATGAACTTATTTCTTTGAATCTCATTAGATTGTAAGCTTCTGGAGGACAAGGGATGTTTCTTGTTTCTTTTTTTGTATTTTCTAGAGCTTAGCACAGTGACTGAAATCTGGGGATTTGGAAGTGTATCAAGAGAAGACTACGGACACCAGAAGTGAAAGGAACACAAGTGAAATAAAAGATGGGAAAAGTATAGTAAAAGTATGATTTATTGAATAATAGCTATTTTGAAGATCAGGCCTTCCTATTATTTTAACTGGCTAGAGCAGCAGTAGTATTATGGTTTAATAAAAGAACATTTGAGATTATGATAGAAGATCTGAATTTGAGTTGTAGCTCTGATATTTAAATAGGTGTGGATAAATCTCTGATCTTCTGTGTCCTCATCTATAAGATGAAGAACTGAACTCTTGTAATTTGCCTTATCAGGGACCAAAATGCTTAGCCTCTGATTCAGTTAATCAGACAGAAAGCCATCACCTTTTCCTTACATCATATAACCTTGGATTGGATAGTCCAGGAAATTTTCCTAATGCTTTTTCTGTCTAATCATTTTTTTAAAGGCATACCATTTTATTGCTTTTTTACATTATTATACTTCACAGATATTGCATTGCATCTTCTACAACTTGAAGATTTGTGGCAACTGTCCTTTGAGCAAATCTATTATCCCATTTTCCTCAACAGTATGTGCTCTGTTATATCATGTCTCTGTGTCACATTTTGGTAATTCTCATAATATTTCAAACTTTTTCATTATTAGATCTATAATCAGTGATTTTTGATATTACTATTTTAATTGTTTTGGGGTACTATAAACCCATACTCATGTAAGACAGTGAACTTAATTTTTTTATGTGTAAACTTTTTTTTAATTAAAGCTTTATATTTTCAAAACATATGCATGGATAATTTTTCAACATTGACTCTTGCAAAACCTTGTGTTCCAAAATTTCCCCTCCTTCCCCTCACCCTCTCACCTAGATGGCAAGTAATCCAAAATATGTTAAATATGTTAACTATATGTTATATGTTTAGTATAGGTATACATATTTATACAATTATCTTGCTGCACAAGAAAAATCAGATCAAAAAGGAAAAAAATAAGAAAGAAAACAAAATGCAAGCAAACAGCAACAAAAAGAGTGAAAACGTTATGTTGCAGCTCACACTCAGTTCCCACAGAGTTCTCTCTGGGTATAGATGGCTCTCTTCATCATAAGATCATTGGAAGTGACCTCAATCATGTCATTATTGCAAAGAGTCACGTCTATCTCCTGCTTCTGGTTCTCCTCATTTCCTGGTGCTCCTGGTTCTGCTGATTTCAGTTAGCATCAGTTCATATAAGTCTCTCCAGGTCTCTCTAAAGTTATCCTGCTGATCATTTCTTATAGAACAATAATATTCCAAAACATTCATATGCCATAACTTATTCAGCCATTCTCCAACTGATGAGTATCCACTCAGTTTCCAGTTACTTGTCACTACAAAAAGGGCTGCCACAAACATTTTTGCACATGTGGGTCCCTTTCCCTCATTTAAGATCTCTTTGGGATATAAGTCCAGTAGGAATACTGCTGGATCAAAGAGTATGCACAGTTTGATGACTTTGTGAGCATATTTCCAAATTGCTCCCCGGAATGGTTGGATCCATTCACAATTCTACCAACATTGTATTAGTGTCCCAGTTTTTTCACATCCCCTGTAGCATTTGTCATTATCTTTTCCTGTCACCTTAGCCAATCTGAGAGGTATGTAGTAGTATCTCAGAATTGTCTTAATTTGCATTTCTCTGATTAATAATGACTTGGAGCATCTTTTCATATGGCTAGAAATAGTTTCAATTTCTTTACCTGAAAATTGTCTGTTCATATCCTTTGACCATTTATCAATTGGAAAACGGATTGATTTCTTATAAATTAGAGTCAATTCTCTATATATTTTGGAAATGAGGCCTTTATCAGAACCTTTGACTGTAAAAATGTTTCCCCAGTTTATTATATCCCTTCTACTCTTATCTGCATTAGATTTGTTTGTACAAAAGCTTTTTAATTTGATATAATCAAAATTTCTATTTTGTGATCAATAATGATCTCTAGTTCTTCTTTGGTCACAAATCCCTTCCTCCTCCACAGGTCTGAGAGGTAAACTGTACTATGTTCTTCTAATTTATTTATAATCTCATTCTTTATGTCTAGATCATGAACCCATTTTAACCTTATCTTGGTGTACGGTGTTAAGTGTGGGTCAATGCCTAGTTTTTGCCATACTAATTTCCAATTTTCCTAGCAGTTTTTGTCAAATAGTAAGTTCTTGTCCCAAAATCTGGGGTCTTTGGGTTTGTCAAACACTAGGTTATTAAAGTTATTGACTATTTTGTCCTGTGAACCTAACCTATTCCACTGATCAACTAGTCTATCTCTTAGCTAATACCAAATGGTTTTGGTGACTGCTGCTTTATAATATAGTTTTAGATCTGGTACAGCTAGGCCACCTTCATTTGATTTTTTTTTCATTAGTTCCCTTGAAAATCTTGACCTTTTGTTCTTCCAGATGAATTTTGTTGTTATTTTTTCTAAGTCATTAAAATAGTTTTTTGGGAGTCTGATTGGTACAGCACTAAATAAATCTATTAATTTAGGTAGTATTGTCATCTTTATCATATTTGCTTGACCAATCCAAGAACATTTAACATTTTTCCAATTGGTTAGGTCTGACTTTATTTGTATGAAAAGTGTTTTATAGTTTTCTCATATAGTTCCTGACTTTCCCTTGGCAGATAGATTCCCAAATATTTTATACTATTGGCAGTTGCTTTAAATGGAATTTCTCTTTGTATCTCTAACTGTTGGATTTTGTTAGTAATATATAAGAATGCTGATGATTTATGTGGATTTATTTTGTATCTTGCAACTTTGCTAAAGTTGCATGACACTATTTCTTAAGAGAGGATTAATAAGATTTAGAACTGAAGGGAGTCAGAAATTTTCTAGTTCTTTCATCTCATTGTACTGAGAGATAGTCTAGGTATTAGTGATATCCTTCTGGGAACCTCAAAAATGATTCCTCAAGGCAAGAATCTTGAGTACCTTTTCTATGCAGTGTTTTGAAGCCCCTTCTTCCCTCCATTCCCCTAGTACAGTTTTGGTCTCTCTTTCTTCATTTTTAAAATGAAATTATTATATTACAAGATTTATAACACAATAGGATCATAAATTAAGAGCTAGAAAGCAGCTTAGAATTCTCTGATCTTACAGATGAGGAAACTGAGGTTCAGAATTGCTGAAGGTCCCATAGCTAATAAGTGGCAGAACTGGAATCAAAGTCCAGATCCTCTAATTACAAATCCAGTTTTTGTTTGTTGTTCATTTTTATTTTTTAACTATATATCATTCTGTGTCTTTTTTTTTTTTTTTTTTTTTTTGTTGTTGTTGCAAGAAACTTCTGGGAACACTGACATCCTGTGTTAGGTCTCCCCATCTCAGGTTTGTTAGCAGCTTATTCTGTACTTTGGAAAGACTAGCATTAGGTTTTTGTGATATAAATTTTGTTTGCTTAATTCAACTCAATTAACAATTTCCCATTCATAATATTATAATAATCTTAGGCATAATATAATATGTAATACTAGGCTTTGAATCAGAAAGATCAGAGTTCACTTATCAGGGAAGTATCACATAATTGCTCTGTGCATTGAGTATCTCCCTAAGTTTTTTTTTTTTTTTTAATACCAAGTCTTAGATAGTCAGTGAATAAACATTTATTATGAGACTGCTAAGTGCTTTCCTATTCTCCATGAGACTATAGTTAATAAGCAAACTACTACGTATAAACAAATAATAGAATTTACTTTGTAGATCTTTGTTGATGGAGAGAATTTCCAGAAAAGCAGTTCCAAATTTCCAAATGAAATTTAATTCAAGAAACATTTTATTTTATTTTATTTTTTTAAATTTTATTTTATTTAATAATAACTTTGTATTGACAGAATCCATGCCAGGGTAATTTTTTACAATATTATCCCTTGCACTTGCTTATGTTTCGTTTTTTCCCCTCCCTTCTTCCACCCCTCCCCCCCAAGATGGCAAGCAGTCCTATATATGTTAAATATGTTCCAGTATATCCTAGATATAATACATATTTGCAGAACCAAACAGTTCTCCTGTTGCACAGGGAGAATTGGATTCAGAAGGTAAAAATAACTCGGGAAGAAAATAAAAAATGCAAATAGTTCACATTCGTTAAGAAACATTTGTTAATCACCTACAACATACCAAATATTTTTGGTGAAACCAGTTAACAATGGTTTGCAATCAGTGCTCACCTTGTTCAGTGCCAGTTGTTCAGAATATTATAAGTCTGCATTCTAAAAGTTTCCTCTTCCATTCTAATTACTTGTAGTGGAGCAGAATGAGAATTTATTTAAATGGAATAATTTTCTTAACTAAAGTTTTGAGCTTCTAGGAGAAGGGATGAAGGATAAGGGAGAGAGAAAAAATTTTGGAACACAAGGTTTTGCAAGGGTGAGTATTGAAAACTGTCTATGCATATGTTTTGAAGATTAAAAGTTTTAATTAAAAAAACAAAAAAAAAGAAAATTAAATTTTAAGCTTCTACAATTATACTTAAAGACATCTCTATAGGAATCCTAGAAATCATTCCAATTTCCAGTTATTTCAGTGTATTTGATGATAATTTTCTAATAGCATATTGTACTCTTAAGTCACCAAACTATAAATTCTGAAAGGGAAAACAACACGCACAATTTTGCACATTCAAAAACTATTAGACCTTGTAGTAATTGCTTTAATGATGGTTTCCATTATAAAGGGCTTGCCATGATTAATGTAATATAAGAAAAAGTTTTGAATAACAAAAAGACAGTATGAAAATATCAATAGGGGTCATGAGGAATCATTTCTTTTCCCCTTGTATTGTAGTATTAACTAAGGCTTCAGGAATGTTGTTTATCAAAAATGGAAAAAAAACCTATGGGTTAATTATTAGGTGAATGAAATCTGAGTTATAAAAATGAAATTTGAGGAACACTACCCAGAAATGTATGTTTCATTTTCTTCTTCATAGGTATTAAGTGAACGACTTACTGGAGACTGCTTTTTCAAACTATATTAATTAAAACTCCATATTTTCAAATCATATTTATTCAAAACACAGCAATAATCTATAGATACATCTACATGTTATTTTGGAAATAAGTAATAACGTTAATTGATAGTTGTTCCTAGTAATAATTCCAACCCAAACTATTAATCTTATTTAGTAAATGATCCTTGAAGGAACTTGATTCTGATTGGGCTGAATTTTTTTGGGGGGAGCAGTTTTGATTTTGACATAAAAATTGATTAAATTTAAGAAGTATATCAATATTTCACAGTGTCACTTATAAATAATTAAGTTTGCCTTTAATATTCTTTTCTTTTTTTAAAAAAGAAGTTGTTCTTGGTTTTGGAAAAGTATAGATAATAATAAAATTATTTTTTGTATCCTTATTTTCTTGGCACTTGCAGTTTGGTAAGATGAGCAATTGATGGAAACATTTGCATCTTCTTTCTGCATAATGAGACCAACACAACATGATTGCAGTTCATGTAAAAGACAGGGTGGCGTGTTTTCAGCTTTAATGGGGACACTCAGCAAACTTCCAATCTTTCTTGACATTTCTTATAGCAAAATAAATGTGGTCTAGGTTGGAGTGTCTATTATGAAAATAAGAGAAGAGCAAGTCAATTATATTTCAATGACTGAATAGCCAGGGGTCCTCATTAAAATGATCAGAAAAGCTCCAGTGTTGCTTTCCTGTGTGTAGCCACTGATTAAGTTATAAAAGAATGACATGGCCTTTTGGGGAACAAACCAGAATGTGCCTTGGTATCTAGCTGGCTAGCCAGAAATTGTTGACACTTTCCTAAGTGAGATGCACACTCTAGCATGAAAGGAAAGTTACTACTTACGACCCCATGGGCATCTAAGGAATTTAAAAATATTTCACTGGAGTCAGTCAACAAATGCTCACATTTTCACTCTTGTAAGGAAAAATATCATTAACATGGTGGTGATATTAAAATGTTTCCACTCCACCCCTTGCCTATTTCAATGTTTGACCTTATTTACATTAATTATTATAATAAACATGTGTTTGGGTAATTAAACTGTATTGGTCTTGCCAATTCACTACAGTTTCTGTTTACTTTTTAGTTCTCCAATTATTTAAGCCTATGATGCTGATAGGAAGACAATACACCTTCCCTCACCCTGCAATGTTGTTTACTGAAAAACAAGGGAAAATTCTTTGACATATTTCTTATTATGCATCTCAGAAAGTGAGAGAACATGGACAGGTAATGACCTGTACTGGAGAGAAGATTCATATTGATGAAATAATAGATCCATCGAAATATTGAAAAACTGAAGCAAATAATCAAAATTAAGGTTGTTAATACCAAACTTCTTAATTAGCAAAGGAGCAAGAATTCACAAGACTCTGATCTTCATTTACTTGGTTTTTTATTTTTGTGGATTTTTTTTTATTTTATGAAGTTTTGCGGAAGATTTGATGAGGTCTGAACAAAGTGTTTTCTATGCAAAACTTCTTTTGTTTTTAACAGATATTTTATTTTCCTGTTAAATTAGGCAATGGTCTGAATATGAAGACTTGGTAAGATTAGTAAAATTCACTGTAGGGCTTAACCTGATGTGGCTTTTAGTTCCTTGAATATAAATTGCTATGATATTGTCTCATTTCTTATTGTTCTTTAATCACCTTTTTGCCAATAATATGTTTAGTTGTCTATATTCTGCTTAGTCCTATAAAAATTTAAAAAAAGCATTTTTTCACAATGCAAATATAATCTGTATTGTACTAATTTGTCACAGTCAAGCTGTGCAAACAGGCACAAATTAATTTGATTGCTTCAAATAGGTGGAAAAATTAGCTTAAAATAGTCAAGGTGACCAAACAATTGTTCTCACTTGTTTATATATACTTTTACACTAATGATTTATTTTTGGCCAACAACTAATCAGTACAGACAAACAAATAGTTTACATGACTTGTGGATTCATATTATAGCTATCAAATAAGATGTAGGAAAACTTTAATTAGCATTCAAAACCATTTTTAATCTTAGTCTTCATCATTTTAATATTATTAAATTAAATTAGTAATGCCTCATTTCTAACTTGTGAGATCATGGACTTCTGTTGATTTAAAAATGGTGGGGTTATTTTACTGACAACAATCAAGCAAAACTCAAAATTTATATTATTTGTTACAATGCAGACTTTCATCTCTGCTAAATAAGCACAGTGTAGAGATGATTGCATTAAGTAGGTTTCAAAATCACAAATAAAGCAAAACAAAAGTTATCATTATATCTCCTTTTAGTTACTCGGGTGTTCAATTCTGTGTGAAAGAAAGGGGCAGAGTAGGTGCTGGCTTGTCTAAAGGGAGCCAATTATGTAGCTCTTAAATACATTGCAGAATGTAATGTAGCATAGGTTTTAGAATAATTTCTCTCTCTCCTGGTCTTTTCATCCAATCTGTGTTCGGACCAAATAAATATTTTTGAAAAAACAACAACCACATCCTTTCAGTATTCAAAAGCAAAGAGAATGTCTGCATAAACGATTTAATACTGTGCTTTTATTGTATTGTAAGAGGATATTTTCTCATTCATTTTGTGCATATTTGCTGTAAATCTCTTCTTGTTTTTTGGTTTCAGGATGAAACTAAGGTTTCCTTTGGGGGAAGATGATAAAAATAATGAAGAAAATTGTTGTGAGGTAATTTATCATATTATATATATATGTGACACCTATATATGCACAATACTTAATGCTTTGGTAACATATTATTTGTTATTAACATGACACAAATATATCCTGGTTTGGGAGAACCATCAAACCAAATAAAAAAGGTGTTTGATAGCTCCTAATTAGGAGACAAACATTTTACCATTACTTCTAAAGAAGACACTATCCTGTTGGATTTCACCTGAGAATATGTGGTGGTTTCCCCATTTTGGGAGGGAGTGTTTTCATTTAAATATCCATATTTTTAATAACTAAATTCTCTTTTCTTTTTTTTAATTTTTTAAAAATTTACTTTAAATTAAATTTAATTTAAAGTGTTCTTTTAAATACACTGGGAGTTGGGTTTATAAAGTAGTTGTGAATAAATAGAACATCAGTTAAAAATGTGAATAAATATTTTAAAATTTGTTCATTTAAAAATAATTGAGGTGCTTGGATTGACAACAATTCTCCAAAACTTGAAATTGTACTATTTATTGTGATCTTTAATATTTAATGTCAAGTAAATCATTGGTAAAGAACAATCTGCACTAACGAGTAGGCTTCAAAAAAAGTCACAGTTAGAGCTAAACAGATATACTATTGCTTAAATATGGTTTTTTTTCAAATATTCTGGACTAATTAACATTTGAAAATATTCAGGTGATATATTTGGCATAGCTTATATATTTTGGAAATATTCTCTTCATTGCAAGGAGGTATACTTTTGAAAAGCATAAAATAGTAAAAGAAAAAAGTTGAGAGATCAAGAAATACAGAAATGTCTATAAAGATTTTTATGAAAGAGTTTAATGTAAAAAAAAAATCAGAGCCAGAAGAGAAAATGAAAGAGGATAGATGGACAATAATAGGTAGCATTTATCATTTATCAGGAAAACAATTCTGATAGGGATGTGAAGCAATTAAAAAGTTATTGGAATATTTAATGTGTGAAAATGGTTAATTTGGGTGAAAATAGTTACTAAGCAAGTTTGGTTGGTTGCACTGATATTTCACATTGAAATTGAAATTAAAACCTTGAATTAAAAAAAAAGCTGAAGGAGGCTTAACATCTTATTAAAAGATACATAGATCCAGGAAAGACTATAGGGTCTTTTGAACTGTCTTTCGTTTTATAAGTGAGGGGCAGCTGGGTAGTGCAAGGGATAGAGTTCAAGCCCTGGTGACAGGAGGACTTGAATTTTCATTTTGACATTTACTAGTTGTGTGACCCTGGGAAAGCCACTTATCCTCTATTGACTCTATCTTGCACCCTTCCCCACCCCAAAACAAATTAGAAAATCTAGGTTGAGTAATTTCCTAAGAATACACAAGTAAAAAGGGACAAAAGCCTGACTTGAATTTGGTTCCTTTGACTCCCAGTTTGAGCTCTTTTCCTTGCATCATGCTCCTTTTATGACAACTTGCATTTGCACTATAACCTGTTAGTCAAAATGAATACTCCTAACCTTTTCTATTTATAATAAAACACTGTAGATTTTGTAGCAATAAAAAAGAATTGCTTTCCTGAATCTAAAAACATGCTTTCCCAATCTGAAATCATCTTTTCATGCATTTCTCCTAATTTCTTCACAAAATTTCAAGTTTAGTTTAAGCTTGCTGCTGAATTTTTTGAAACATTAAATAAATCTATGGGCAAATAAACAAAATAAATCAATTGTGAAAGAAAAAGGAATAATTTTTACTTTGAAAATATTGGAAAGGATTATTCAATATTTTCTATTAGCTTCTTATTTGCCTCAATACAAAATCTTGACACCTGAATTTCAGAAATGCTACTTTCTTCCCCTGAGTGTTAAAGAAAGAGACTGAAAAAATGGTTTGAAGAGTATTTTAAAGTCATTTTGTGTTCTAGTTTTTTGATGAAGTAGCTATTACCAATGGCTATGCTTTTTCATTATATGTAACAAACAGGCATTTCCCTACAAAATATTTTTATTGTAATAATTAATTTAATAAAATATGGAATTATAACAAAAAAATGACTTAATGTCAGCAACATATTCTGTTTTAACCAGCTTTCCAACCTGTGCATCATCAGAATAATTGGTCTTTTAGTTGATTTGACTAACTGACAGCGAAGCCACTAATAATAACCTATGGCATCTTTTACTTTTGGCCTTATATTAGGACACTCACTTAATGAAGGAGTGAATATATAATATCTTTAAACAATTTTACTGGACTGCATTTGAATGCCTTGCCTTTCATTTAAATAATTTCCCATGGAAATGTGAACACACATGAGGGATTTCAGAGACTTTTAATGTAATTAAAAAGAAAAGCAGCATGTTCATGTAGTCTTTTCTTTTTAATGGTTAAATAGTTTCTGACTTTAAAAATATATTAATTTTGCCAATTTTGTAAGGTATCTTTTTAACTTTATGACAAGCTTTCAGGTTTATTTAGTAATATGTAGAATTTATAACAATGTTTATCTCATAACATATTCTTTGATGCCTTTTATTATCAAGGGGTGGTTTTTCTGCATTGTTGTGAAGACTTTTATGGCTATATCTTTCCAATAAGGCATAGAATTGGAAACAGTTGTGTTGTGGTTGGTCTTGGGTCACTAGAAATGCTTTGTGCAAAGCAGGCTAGGAAAAGATTGGTCTGGCCAATTCATAAGAAGGTAAGTTAATGGGCAGAGAGGAGGGATGGAGAAGGAGGGGGGGATGAAAATAAACTTGAATATTATTGCTTATAGTGATTCTTATTTAAAGTTTCAATTGATTCAAAACATTGATTAGAAAAGTATATGATGAGATTTTATATTGCAACATTATAAAATTATATTGTATTTACCAAGCATATATGTATATATTTCACATTAGGAAGAAAATGAGAAGTTGGGAAAGTTTTAAATTTTTGAAAAAAATTTTAAAGTCATTTTATGTCCTACTTTACTTATGGAGTTACTGTATCTATGGCTGTATAGATTCATTATATATATATTTCAAACACATGGTCTTATAGACTGCTAAGTCATAGAAATATGTTCTGCTGCTGAGAAGAGTTAGTTGAAATTATTATTTGCATATCCTAGATAAAGAGTTAACAAGTTTGTATTGAATAGATTTTTCCCTGAAAAGAAACTAAATTCATCTAAACCATTTTTCTATTAATAAATTACTCTAAGCAAAGGATTATTAGAATTCAGCTTTGTCTATTTCTATATATTTCAACCTTGAAAAAAATTTCAATATCTTATGATTTTTCTTTAGAGGAATAGATTTATACACATTAGAAACCTGAATAATAACATATACTGAGAATATGTATGTATTCTTATAGTATCTTATAGACAATAATAACATGCACAGAGAATATTTTTGTATTCTTAGAGTATCTTAAGTACTTAATCACTTATTATAAATGTACACTCACTCTGATAGTAAAGAATTACTTCTTTAAATTAAGTCATTTACCTGGTGTGAAACAGAAAATGAACGTACTGCTAGAAAAACTATGGGAGCTTTTTCTTTTTTGAATGGTAGGAACTAATAGATTGCTTTGAGGATATTCTATTATATTTTGTCTCTTGAATAGTTGATTTTTGTGATGGAAAAAATTTTATTGCAAAAAGTGAAAAAAGTTGTATTTATTGGAAATAACCTTCCCTCACCTCTTTATATCAACATTTACTCTGCATAAGAACATTAAACTCTCCTATCAGGAGACATAAGTAAGAATTTGTTGCTACATAGGGGATGAGAGTCTAAGATAACGACTGATTTAAGAAAATACAAATCATCCAGAATTTACATATTTAAATAAAATAGGCATTTTGGAAAACCTTATACTCATTCCATTATGATGACATTGATTAGAACATTCTGGGAAATCCTTTTTTTGGGAATTTTCTTTAGAGATACCATATAGTGCATAAGAATAATAATATCTGGTTATACTAATCATTTTCTAATTAAACACACAAGAATGCCCCACTTAAATACTTATCAACATACTTGGGAGACAATTGCAGATGACTTCAGGTGATTTCTGAAACTTAAAATTTACACTCAAATAGATGAAAATTTTACATAGTTACCAAAGAGGAAAAAATGTTGATGGCAACCTCATAAGAATAAATGCATAATTTACAAGATGATGGTTTTGGGGAATACTCATTTACATGTATGAAGTCTGTCATTGATATGAGAAAACAAGTCATATTACTTCATAATAGCCTTTTAAATATATAATAATGTTTCAAAACATATAACTAAATATGTTTGCTTATATCTATCCTATATAAATATTCTATGGGCAGGAATGTAATAATAGTTTGTATATTCAGTTCAAGAAGTAAGTTGTCTTTCTTTTAGGAAGTTATTTTTTGAGTACAAAAGATTTTGACAAGTTCAGTGGGTTTTTTTTTTACACAAAATTTTAAGTTTCAATGGATTTTTGTTAGAATCATACATAACTGAATAGAAAAGTTTCATTTTGAGCAATAATCATTTATAGGGTTTGTCTTTTTGCTGTTCCTCAAATTGTTTACATAGTGATATAGTAAAGAGAACCCATTTTTATATAATATTTAAGCAATATTGGATAAAATAATATATTATAATTTTCAGAATAATTTATATTTTCTCATGAGTTGATAATTTGGAGAAATTTCAACTTAAGTTATCAAAAATTATTTTTGAATTAATCCCCTTAAATAAAAGCCTACTTTAAAATTATACAAACATATTCTAAAATCAAATATACTAGTTAATTCTCTATTGACCATTTATTTAAATAAATATATAAAAAACTTTACCATTCTTGAAATATCTGAATTTTCTGGGTGATAGGTTCTTGGCATGGACATGAATATAAGGAAGTTTATGTATATTTTTTTAAAATTACTGTTTGTTGTCTACACATTATTTAAATTCATGAATGATTGCTTGATCATTTTTCTACTTTTCATCAGAATGCTTAAGTATTGTACAGATGCAGACAAGGCATAAAAATTCTGTTAATTTCACTTCTTAGAGAAAAAATATATAATATTATATATAATAGAATAAGAATGTTTTCATCTAATATATGAAGTAATATTAGTAGCTGAATACAGCAACATATTCATTTATATATCATATGCATATAATATTGCACTTAAATATGTATTTTTAAAGTCTATAATTTTAGAATCATCTCATATTTTTAATGAATAGAATTTTATATTCCCTTGATTTATCATCTCATACATTTATATGTAAATAATCATGTGATTTCACATCTACTGATTAAAAAGGCTTGCTAGAAAAGCAATACATACATGAATCACATGGTTCTATATTATATACCCTTACCTTTTGATCCATCAAAATGAAATCCTTTGTAGTAAGAGGAATAAAAACACAATAATAAAAGAAAAACATGTAGAAAGAAGGTTTAAAAAGTTACATTTTTTGATTGTACATGGTCTATGTTAGAGGGCTTAATTTTTTTAGTGTTGTATAGCACTATTGAAAATAAACTATGATATTATATGAAATTAAAAGGAAATTACTTATGTAAAATGCTTTTAAAATTTCAGTGCTATATAAATGCCAACAATTTTTTTGATTAAATCATTTTTAAAGATTTGTCATGGGAATTTAATCCAAAATGCAAAATGCTTTCTTAGCTCTCCCAATTCTAACATTCCATGATTAAGATATCAGTGAATTGAAAGTTAAAAAAAAAAAAAAGATCTGAAATCAGGTTGGGTGCTAGAAGTCTAAGTGAGGAAAATATTTAGATAATTGCAGCTAGCCAAAAGTGATAAATAGGCTGCTTTGGAAATTAGCAGATTCTCAGTAATTTCTGGTCTTCAAGCAAAACCTGGATAATTACTTGCCAAGTACATTGTATAAGGAACTTTTTTTTTTTTTTTTGGCCTAGATGGCATCTGAAGTCTTACCTGACTCTGGAATTCTATGGTATTTCTACAAATTTTCTTAAAATCTCAAGTAATGAAAAAATGAGAAATAAAAATGGAGTTCAAAGGGAAAAATGAAAACAGGATGATAAATGCTATAATAAAGACAGAACAAGTGATTGGACAGTTTGAACTTATCATTAATAACAAAATAACAATAGGTTATATTTCTATTGCTATTTGTGACCCAATTAAAAAAAACCCAAATAAACTCTACAACTTTCTTGTGAGAGGTATAAATGATGATGATGATGATTCTTTAGAAAGGGAAATTGAATGCCAAGAAGTTGCATAATTTACATAACAAATGTATTGTAAGTTGCAGTAGAATCTAAGGCTGTTGATTTTTTGCTCCATGATGTCTTATTTAAATCATGCTATCTATTTTAGTTTGGCTATTTTTTTTAGGTATTCTTGATTTATTGTATAGGTAATGATATGAAAGTTATAAAACAAATTAGTTATACAAAGCTTTTCAACTATTCAAATTTTTATTAAATATTTTGGTAATTGGATTTTTTCTTTTTACTCTTTTGTCTTGTATAATGAGTCAAATGAGTTTAGTTTTCTATAAAGCTTCATGACTAGAAAATATGAATTGTACTGGTGGAACTATAAAAATATTAATATGTATCAACCAAAATGATGTTTACAAATGAAAACTTATTCTAGAAATATTAAGCTTAAAATATTCATGTGAAAATGAACATTGTCATACACAGTCATAAATATAAACAATACTATACATGCACACACACACACATACACATAAGGCCATATACATATACAAAACCAAAAATGGAAGAAAATCCTTTTCTGGTTGCTTATTTTGTAGAGAATTTTCCCATCTTATATAAATATATGAAAAAGTTATTTCAAATAGTTTAAAATGTGACCTTCAAATTAAAGAATATAACACTGTATATGAAATTAAATCATATTCAGGGCTACATACAAATCCATATATTTTATATGTCATAGTTGCTTAAAAATGATCAATTCTCTTTTGTTGCTTTTCCTCCCAAGAATTTATTATCAAGGAAATGTGGACAAAGCAATCACGTAGGATATCCTTGCTTCATTTTTTTTTTTTCCTACAGAGAAAGTAAAAGGAAATTCAGAGAAAACTTCTCATTTTTGTAATTTAAGACTTTTTAAATTGCTAAAGTAATAATCTTGATACATATATTATCCAGGATTATACTTTTTGAAAGAGAAAGATGTTAGTATATTGCATTTGAACAATGAAATAACTGAAATGTCATATCAGGATGTATACACACACACACACACACACACACACACACGAATAACAACCTATACCTTCTACCAATTATATTTTTAGATTTTAAAAGATAAATGAAATTTAAGGTACAGGCTTATGTAATTTAAATAATCAGATTTGCAGTGGAAAACGTCCTGGAATAGTTCTATCATAACAGAGTAAAAGAGTTAAATAGAATTATTAGTGACCTCATCTGAAAATGTATGTAATATTTTACATCTGTAGTGATGTTCCTCCTTTTTTGTTTTAAAAAATTAAGAGAAATTTTTTATTTGTTCTCCCTCCCCTTCTTGCATCCTTTTTGAAAAAAATGAAAAAGGTTCATGTAACAAATATGCATGATTTTAAAAAGACAAGGAATGATTGTATGCAGAATAAGATTATGTAGAGACTGAATATAGAATAGTGTGTGTGTAAAGTGAGCATAAGCAGAAGATCAATTTATATACCATATAACTTTTATTATTTTATCAATTTTAAAAGACTTTTATAAACTGATGGATGAATAGGAAAATAAGCAGAACTAGGAGAAAGTTTGTACAACACTGTGAAAACCTCTAAAAGTTCAGATCAATGTAATCTTTTTTTTTTAGAAATATGGTTTCATATGAATTTCTTTGCCTAGCACTGATAGATAGCTAGAGCCCAAACCCAAGCTGAACTGGGCTCCCTCCTATGTCAATACTTTGTTTCTTATTTAAATGAAATATCCCTCATAATTCTTTAATGCTTAATGATTCTGATCTATTTGGGGGAGATTAGATCTAGTGAAGAGTATTTCAAGTTTTTAATTTTATTATTATTATTTATTTAGTCCAATTTTTGTTTTTCTTTTTATTGGGTATCAGGGAAAATCTCCTCCATTCTTGTAAGGACTGAGCTCTAATTCCCCTAAATCCCTTTTTCTGATTTGCAAATAGAGAGTACATTTATAGGTTGCTTTCCATGGTCCTGCTTAGCCTCCTATAATATCCCAAAGTCATGCCATTTTTTATTCAAGCTTTTAGACTTTGAGCCCAGCAGAAGGGTGACACATATGGGGCTGATCCCAGAGCAGTAGTTTAAATTAAGGTCATGTGATCTGTCAGAAGCTGACCTCATTTCAGCACTCTTTTACAACTCTATAGACATCCTTCTATATGCGTAACACTGCTTCCCATGGACATAATATGCAGGGCAGGTGTTTTATATAATAATATTAGCACACAAGACGAAGTGGTTTATATAAAATAATGTATTAGGGTAGGCCACCAAGTGGCACTCCAGGTTCAAACTGATTTAACTCACTCATTGGGCATATGGGAATGAAACAAGTGGCTCAGTGAGTTTGCTCTATCTGATTAAGCTTATGTACTTACTACTGGCATCTGTGAGAAATGCCAATTTTTCCTAGCCTTGGCTTTTCTCAATGTTTTCCGAATATTATTTAATCCCATAGTAATTCATATTTGGGCAGCTAAGTGGATCAGTGGATAGAGTGCTGAACCTGGAGTAAGGAAGACTCATCTAATTGAGTTCAAATCTGGCCTCAGACACTTATTTATTTTGTGATCCTGGGAAAATCACTTAATCCTATTTGCTTCAGTTTCTCACCTGTAAAATGATCTAGGGAAGGAAATAACAAACCATTCCAAGTATCTTTGTCAAGAAAATGCCAAATGGAGTAACAAAGAGTGGGACATGACTGAAATGACCAAACAACAACAAATCATAATTAATTTGGCTTATGTCCATTTTAAGTGACCCCCAAATATTATTTATTAAAATGTATGCTCCTTAAAGGCCAGATTTTTGCCTTTGAAGGCAAAAGAACTATATTTTTGCCTTTCTTTGAGTCAGAATGCTTAATGTAGTACTTAATCAATAAAAATTTCTTAAATGCGAGGCAATGTAGTAAGTGCTGGAAACACAATCAGAAACAAAAGATGGTCCCTGCCCTCGAAGAGCTTACAGTCTAATGGGGTATATAATGTACAAGCAAATATATACAAATTAAGTTACATTAATATTTGTTGACTGCTTCTTTATTACAGACAAAATAAAGATAATATTAGTATTCAAACTTCCAAATAGTCAATCTATGACTTCTAATGAGGTCTGATATCTTAACTCTTCCCACCTATTACTATGACAGATAGGTGGAATTATGGATAATGTTTCTGACTTGTACTCAGGAAAAACAAAATTCAAATCCTGCATCAGATAATTGCTAGATATGTGAATCTAGACAATTTATTTAATCTCTCTGTTCCTCAGTTTGCTTATCTGTAAAATGGTGATAAGAATAACTCCTACCTTCCTTGTGAGAATCAAATAAGATAATTTATGTAAGGCATCCCACAAATCTTAAAGCATTGTGTATTTGTTAGTTATTATTATTATTACATTCTGTACTTGGCATGTTTTAGGCATGTTCAAAGATAGTAAAATGTGAGCTCCATGTTCAGATACTATTTTGTTTTTACTTTTATATTTATAGTTCCTAACATAGAACCTTATACATAGAAAGCATTTCATTAATGTTAGTTGAATAAAATTGAATTATATAATTCTAAACACTAATGGTGACCATGGCTTTTTAAGCCTTCAAATGTAGCTTTAGAATCACATAACTGTTAAGATTCCTGAATAGACATAAAACAAGGTATTTGGGGGGAAAACATTTTAACTCATCTAAAAATAATCTCATATAAAAATATACTTTGTGTTTAAAGAAATTGGCTGCATGTCTGTTGTTATGACTCATACAGACTTTCTAGGAATTCAAATCCTAAATCATCTTCCACATAACCTCAAAGTAAAATATCATCCATTCTGGCTTAATACTCCTTGTTTTTCATACATCTCCAATTGAGAAATATGTTTTGAGTTAATTATAGTTGTTTAGATGTCATTACTAGAATCAATTCATACCTAGTCTGCTTTCTTGAAAATTTTAAGAGTCATGGCCTCACAACCCTGGACAAGACAAATAATCTCTGTTTATTTTAGTATTCTCATCTGTAAAATGAGAATAATAATAGCACTTTTCTCCCTGGATTTGTTGTAAGGAATAAATGCAGTATTTGTATAGTGCTAAGACACAGTGCCTGGCACATAGTAAATACTATATTTAGCTATTATTGTTCTTGCCATGACAGCAGAGTTGCCAAGAATAGTTGAAATGAGCAGGAACTAATGGTATTAGTATGTGTAGTAGATGAGAGGTTTTTAATTTTTTTTTCTTGTATCCTGGATCTTAGGCAATCTGTGAAGTCTGAATTACTTTTCAAAGTAAAGTTTTTAAATGCATAAAGTAAAATGCAGAGGATTATAATGGAAATTGATCATATTGATATTCAGTTATGAAAATGCTTAAACAAAATTTAGGAATATAATCCAGTTAGGAGAAGAGAAAGAATGAAATCAGTTTATGTGTGATAGTAAGAAAGATTGTGGGAACAAAGAATTGAATGAGTTCAAGAGGAAAATTGTCAGTGGACAGCAGGGATACCTATGACATTATTTTTTGAATCTTTTGTCCTTCTGTTGTCATTATGATGTATATAGCACTAGTCACAGGTCACTCAATCTGAAATTACCATTCAAGCTTCTCCAGAGTCCATATGTAGCTTAAACTACCATTATAAGAATAAGAAGTGCTGGAACTCATGGTGAGCTATGTAAATTGAACTAGCTGAGCTCATCTTTAATTTCACAACTCCAGAGAATAATAATAATTATTGACATTAGTACAGCACTTTAGGATTTGCAAAGTATTGAAAAAGGATGGCATGAGGTCTAAGAGCTGTTTCTCTCTAATTTAAAACTTTACATAGAAAATAATAACAAGGTCCTCAAATTCATACTTTAATCCAGAAAAATAAACTGTCTGTATTAATAGAAAAATTTAGCACCATGGATAACAAATTCATAAAATAATATTTTGCTTTATTTCCTAATGTAAAACTATCTGTTCTGAAAATTAAATAAAAATTTAAGAACTATTTTATTTTTTAAAAATTTATTTTATTGTAAATTTTTTGTTTTTTATTTTTATATTTCCCTTTCTTATAAAACCAAGTTAATTATTTGATTCATTTGCAGAAATAATTTTCAGTTTATTTTTAAGCTCTAGATATTTCAAAACATATATGGATAAGAAACCCACTTGCCATGGACATTTATTATCCATTTAGTCTTACTCCATCTGGACAAGAATGGTTACTAGCCTTGTTATAGCATATTGAAACAGGTGTTTGAATCTGTAAATGTTATATTTTGTGATGAAGAGTGAATAAAAAAACTTCTTATCATTGAGAAGAATTTATTTATTGATAAGAATTTCATGACTGTAGCATCTTTATTCAAAATGGGGTTTTCTATTGTAGTTACTATAAAAAACAAAATATTGATCTTAATAAATGTTTGAAAAAGAATTAGGAATAAGTAGCCATATAATCTGTGGTACCATATTATGAGAACATAACCAATCCTCCCATCATAATAGCATTATAATTGTACTTATTTCAGATTATAAATCAAAAACTTATTAATGATTTTATCAATCAATAAATATTTGTATGTTGCATTATTTCTGCTATATGGTTTTACACTTCTCATAAAATGGTAACAAATCCTTAATTTTGCGTGAATAAAATATAAACTAAGAAAATTCTGTGCATGGATTATTTTAAGAAAAGCATTGCAAATTTTTTTTGGGGGAGAATAAATATAAAATCAGGGGTGGGGTGTTACCTATATCTGTAACAAACATGGGAGGTTCTCACATACAGTGTTTGTATACTTGCCTGGGTTTATCTTCTATGTGTTAATTTTAATGGGGTCTTCCTTTGTGAAGAATATAAAGGGGAATAAGTAAGCAAATTATACATTGGTGCAGTGTCTCACCATAAGAATAGTTGCTCTTAGAGCAAAATTAATGGGGAAAAGCCCATCTAAAAGCTTTAATGATGATGATATCTCTTTTTCCCACTTTTGTAGATGATGACCACTGGGTAAAAGGAAACAATGAAGACTGTCCCATTTTACCAAAAAGATGTTGCTTGTACAGTGGCAAAGCTGAGATAAAATGGGGAATGTTTATTCTATAGCCCCATAAATAGCTTTATAGTTTTTGAATATTTGTATATATTTTCACATTTACATGTAAACATTTTAATTTAATATTAATTTTCAATATTAATTTAAAATTTTGAGTTTCAAAATTTTTTCCCTGCCCTTTCCCTTTCTTGAGAAGGTAAACAGTTTGTTATAAATCAGGGGCAGTCATGCAAAAGAAAACATAGACCAAAAGAAAAATTTCTCAAGAAAAATCTACATTAACATTACATCTACATTTGATCTACATTAATACTGCATCAGTTCTTTCTCTGGAGTTAGGTAACATTAAAAAAAATCAAAACTCCTTAGCTATTATCTTGGATTATTATATTGTTGAAAATTGCTAAGTTATTCACAGTTGATCATCGCACAAAATTGTTGTTATTGTGTAGTGTTTTCCTAATTCTGCTTTTTTTACTTTGCAAACTGTCCAAGTTTTTCTGAGAGTATTCTGCTCATTATTTCTTGTTGTACAATAATATTCCACCTCAATTATATACCACCAACTTGTTCAGCCATTCTCTAATTGATGAGCATCCCCTCAATTTCTAATTTTTTGCCCACAAAAAGAGTTGATATAAATATTTTTGTACATATAGGTCCTTTTCATTAAAAAAAAACCCTCATTGTGGTACAGACCTAGTAGAGGTATTTCTGGATCAATAAATAGGTATGTACAGTTTCAGAAGTCTTGGGCTTAGTTACAAATTGCTCCCCAGAGTGAGATAGATCAATTTGTAACTCCACCAATAGTGCATTAGTATCCCAATTTTCCTACATATTTCTTAACATTTTTCACTTTTCTTTTCTGTCATATTAAAAGCACTCTTTTATATGTGGGTATTTCAGAGTTTGTTTTAATTTATGTTTCTTTAATAAGGAGTAATTTAGGGCATTTTTAATGTGATTATTGATAGATTTGATTTCTTCTGAAAATGTCCTTTTTTTTTTTCTGAGGTAATTGAGGTTAAGTGACTTGCATAGAGTCACACAGCTAGGAAGTGTTAAGTGTTTGAGGCCAGATTTGTAAACAGGTCTTCCTGACTTTAGGGCTAGTGTTCTATCCACTGTGCCACCTAGCTACTCCAAAACTTCCTATTCTTATTCTTTGATCATCTATTAATTGAAAGAGATCAGTAATATTCTTATAGACTTGACTCAGTTCCCTATATATTTGAGAAATGAAATCTTTTTCAGAGTCACTTGTGTAAACAGTTTTCCTCATTTTCTGCTGCCCTTTAAATCTTGCCTTCATTAGTTTTGTTTGTGCAAACTCTTAACATTTAATCTATCAAAAATTTCATTTTATATCTTGTAATTCTCAACAACTTTTTTTGGTTATAATTTCTCCCTTATCCATAAATCTGACAGACAAAATATTCCATGCTTCCCTAATTTGTTTAGAATATCAACCTTTATGACTAAATTATATACACATTTGGATCTTATTTTGTTATATACTGTCATATGTGAACCATTCCTAGTTTCTGTTAAACTGCTTTTCAGTTTTCCCAACAATTTCTGTCAAATAGTGAGTTCTTGCCCCCAAAAGCTTAGATCTTTGAATTTGTTAAACACTAGATTATTCTGGCTGTTTGCTGCTGTGTATTGTATACTTAATCTATTCCATTGATCTACTACCCTATTTCTTAGCCAGTACCATATTGTTTTGATAATCTTCCCTTTATAAAGCAGATCTGATACTTCTAGGTCACCTTTCTTTACATTTCCCCCTCCCTACTGATTTCTTTAATATTCTTGACCTTTTGTTCTTCCAGATGAATTTTATTAATTTTTTGTACATATACTATATATGTACTTTATAAAATAATTTTTGGTAATCTGATGGATATGGCACTGAATAAGTAAATTAATTTAGATATAATTGCTATTTTGTTATAGTGGCTCAATTTAACTACAAGCAATGAATATTTCTCCAGTTGTTTAGATCTGACCTTGTGTGAAAAGTGTTTTGTAATTGTGTTTATATAGTTCCTATGTTTGTTTTGGCAAGTAGATTCACAAATATTTTACATTGTCTATGGATATTAAAAGTGGAATTTTTTTTTCTATCTTTCCCTGCTGGATTATGTTGGTAACATATAGAATGCTGATGATGTATGTAGGTTTATTGTATATCCTGCAATGTAGCTGAAATTGTTAATTGTTTCAAGCAGGTTTTTAGTTGATTCTCTAAATATAGCATCATATCATCTGCAAAGGGTGATAGTTTTGTTTTCTCATTGTCTATTCTAATTACTTCAATTTTTTTTCTTTTATTGCTATAGCTAGCATTTCTAATATAATATTGGATAATAGTTATGATAATGGATACCTTTGCCTGATCCCTGATGTTATTGGGAAGACTTCTAGCTTATCTTGCTTGCTGACTTTTTTAGATAGATGCTACTTATAATTTTAAGGAAAGTTCCATTTATTTCTATGGCATATAGAGTTTTCAATAGGAATTAAGTTGTATTTTGTCTGCATCTATTGAGATAATCATATGATTTTTTTGGTTTTGTTGTTGATATAGTCAATTATGCTAATAGTTTTCCTAATATTGAACCAACCTTGAATTCCTGGTATAAATCTTACCTAGCATTTTATTTAAGACTTTTGTCTTCCTGGTTTAGGTATCAGCACTATATTTGTGCCAAAGAAGAAATTTAATAGGTATCCTTCTTGTTACTTTCCCCAAATAGTTTATATAGTATTGTAATGAATTTTTCTTTGAATCTTTAGTAGAATTCACATGTGAATCTATCTGGTTCTTGTGATTAATCCTGAGGGATCTCCTTGATGGCTTGTTTAATTTCTTTTTCTAAGAAAATATCATTTAAATATTCTATTTCTTCATCTGATAATCTGAGCAATTTATATTTTTGCAAACATTTATTCATTTCATTTAGATTTTTTGACACACAATTGGGCAAAATATCTCCTAATAATAGCTTTAATTTTATGTTCATTGAGAGTGAAATCATCTTTTTATTTTCAATACTGACAATTTGGTTTTCCTTTTTAAAAATAGAATTAACCAACAACTTACTTACTTTATTGTCCTCTCCTATCCCACCAAACCCCAACAAACTTGTAGTTTAATAGTCTTTTAATTTTCTTATTCTCTCTTTTAATTTGCAGAATTTCCAATTTGGTGTTGGGGATTTAAAAATTTTTTTTCTGTTTTTTTTTTTTTAGTTGTATGTCTAATTCATTGATTTGCACTTTATTTTTTTGATGTAAATGTTGTGAGATAAATGCTTTGTATGAAACCCATAAATTTTAATATGTTGTCACATTGTTGGCAGCCTTTTAAATGAAATTATTTATTTCTATGATTTGTTCTTTTACCCAATAACTTTTTTTTGTTAAACTATTTAATCTCCATTTTTTTTTTGGCTGAGACAATTGGGATTAAGTGACTTGCCCAGGGTCACACAATAGTTTCCAATTTTTAATCCTTCTTTCTACTATCTTTACTTGGATTTAATTTTTATTACATTATAATCACTTTTTTTTTTTGCATTTGGTCATGAGGTTTTTATGCTTTAATATATGGTCATTTTTTTGTGTAGGTACCATATACTGCTATGAAAAAGGAATATTCCTTTCTATTCCCATTCACTTTTCCTCCCAGAAGTCTAATATCTAATTTTTCTAAAGTTCTATTCATCTCCTTAATTATTTTCTTGTTTATTTTTTGTTTTAATTAGCTCTAGATTTTTTTAGTTCTGAAAGGGGAAAGTTGAGGTCCCCTAATTTTACTACCTATTTCCTCCTATAACTCATTTAATTTTTCCTTTAAGAATTTGAATAATAAATTCTTCTGTAGCTCCTTAGATTAACTTTATGGGTGTCTCTCTGCTTTAAGTGTGTTTCTTATATACAATATCATACAGAACTTTTGGATTTTAATCCATTATGTTATCTGCTTTTGTTTCATGGGTAAGTTCATGCTATTCATATTTATTGTTATGTTTACTAACTTTATTTCCTTCTATCCTATTTTTCCTCTAGCTCTCTTTATCGATTCCTCTCTCCCTCCTTCTCTCTTTCTCTCCCCTTTTTCTCCCTTTTCTCTCTCCCTCTCTCTTTTTCCCTCTCCCTCTCTTATTCCCTCCTTCTCTTGTTGTCCTCTTCTTCTTCCTCCTCCTCTTCTTCTTCTTCCTCCTCCTCCTCCTCTTCTTCTTCCCCCTTCTCCTCCTCCTCCTCTTCCTCCTCTTCTTCTTCTTCTTCCTCCTTCTTCTCTTCTTCTTCTTCCTCCTCCTCCTCCCTCTCTTTCTCTATGTTTTTCTCTTTCTTTCTTCCTCTTTCTCTTCCTCCTCTTCTTCCTTTCCCTCTCCCCTCCTCTTTTTTTCTGTTCCTCTCTGTTTCTCAGACTCAGTGTCTGTCTTTCTGTCTCTTCTTTTAAAATGTCCTTCTTCAAAAGTGCTTTACTTCTGACCACTGCCTATCTCAATTCTAAAAGATAAACTTTTCTGGTTTGGAATTTAGAATCCAAAATAATCTAGCTCTAACTTACATTTCCAGATTTATTTTATGTTATGGCAAGTAAATAGAGCACTGGGTTTGGAGTGAGGAAGACCTGAATTAAAAATTGACCTCAGATATTCTTTAACTGTGTGAATCTGGGCAGGTCATTTAATCCCTTTTGCTTCAGTTTCCTTATTTGAAAATGAGCTGGAGAAAGAAATGGCAAACCACTCCAATATCTTTGCCAAGAAAACCTCAAATAGGGTCACAAAAAGTTGGACATAACTGAAGAGCAACAAGAAAACATGCATTCTGTTTCTATCTAAACCAGCTTATTAGCTGTTTTATGAATTGGAAATTTTATGTCCCATCTTTATGCCTTCACTTAGGCTATATTCTACATCTGTAATGCATTTCTTCTGTATCTCTTAAGGCACCTAAATGATGTAGTGTATAGGACTCTGAGTTTGGAATATAAAAGATTTGAGTGCAACTACTTCTCCAGACAAATATTTTAGCTTGTGAAC
Source organism: Antechinus flavipes (assembly GCF_016432865.1). NCBI lineage: Eukaryota > Metazoa > Chordata > Mammalia > Dasyuromorphia > Dasyuridae > Antechinus > Antechinus flavipes. The sequence continues at coordinate 275,163,903 of NC_067401.1, forward strand.
TGGACAAATCACTTATCCTCTCACAGACTCAATTTCCTCATTTGTAAAGTAAGGATAATAATAGCATTGACCTGGCAGAGTTATTGTGAGAATCAAGTGAAATAACATTTTGCAGTATTTTATAAACCTTAAAACACTGTATAAATGTTAGCTATTATATCTAATAATAATTTTTATTCAAAGCTTGGTTAAAGTGCAATCTCTTATACTCTTCTTGACTATTCCCCACTTGACAGTTATTAATACATTCTCCTTCAAATTACATCATATTTATTGTCTCTATACATTTTATGTCTTGTTAGTAGGAAGCTTAGTAATAATGTCCTTGATTGTAAAGACTAAAAATTCATTTTTATCTTTTTATTTTACACCTAGGATAGAACCTTGCACATATTTTTGTTGCTGTTTGGTAACTGAGTCATGTCTGATTCTTTGTGACTTGATGGATAATAAACTATCCATGGGTTTTTCTTGGCAAAGATACAGAGTGGTTTGCCATTTCCTTTTCCAGGATCATCTTTTGTCAGAATTTTCCACTATGATTTGTCCATCTTGGATTAATACTTCATGGCAAAGCTGCTAGTTTCATTGAGTTACACAAGTCCCTTTGCCATGATAAGGCAGGAGGAATTATACATATTAATCCAGGAGGAATTATACATATTAAGCGATTAATAAATGATCACTAAATAGAATTGAAATGGACTCCAAGAAGTTGAAGAATGCTAAGCGCATGTATAGTGCTGTGGTAGCCAACATTTTAAAAGTATTCAGCTTCTTATAGTTCCACCCTTTATATTTCTTAGTGTCTGATGGCTTACATGACCCAAGAAAAATGTTTAAATTTGAAATTTGAATTAAATTCAATTTGAATAAGCATTTATTATCTATTGGTTTTAGGACCGATGTAAAAACAAAAATGAGAGAAACCTTGCCTTAGAGGAAGTAGTATTCTTCCTTAACTACTTACTACCCGCGAATTACTTAACTTTTCTGGATTTCAGTTTCCTTATCTGTAAGACAAGGGAGACAAACTTGATGATCTTAAGGTCTCTTTTAACTTTAAGATCTATCATCATGAAAGGAAGAGAAAGTAATAAGCACAGGCACTGTGCTAAGCACTTTTACAAATATTGTCACATTTGATCTTCACAACAATCCTGTCAAGTAAATGCTGTTATTATTATCTCCATTTTACAGTTGAGGAAAATGAGATGAACTGAACTTGATTAACTTGTCCTGGGTCACTCAGCTAGTAAGCATCTGAAGCTAGTTTTGAACTCAGGTCTTCCTGATTACAGGCCTAGGACTCTATCTATTGTATTATCAGCTGCCCAGTGAACAAAGGAGATGATATTTTAGCTTGCATTAATAGAGACATAGCATTGAAAATGAGAGAGGGGATGTTGTGACTGGTTCTGGGCACAATATTTTAGAAAGGATTTTGCCATTCTGGAGAGTAGCCAAAAGAAGATAGAGGACAATGCAATAGAAGGTTGGTTGGGGAAGGTCAGAGTATTTAGTCCATAGGGCATTTGGAGAGAACAGTTTTCAAATACTTGAAGGACTGTCATGTGAAAGAGTAATTAGACACTCTTTGACTCTATAACATAGAACCCAATGCAAGGAGTGTAAGTTTCAGAGAGTGAAATTTAGGTTCCACATAAGGAAAAAACTTAACAAGAAGGGCTCTATCTTCCTGTCTTTGTTCCTCTTCAGACTCACTCCTGATTTCCTGGAGTTTTTTCTGCTACCATACCATTGGAACCTTTTCATTCTAGAAGTTTACTTTGTTCCCTGGGCTTCTAACACAGGAACTACCCTGTGCCTCTGTTTCCTCTCCTCTAATTGACTGGTTCCTCACAGTATTTTTATTTAGGACAGAAAGCTCAGAGCAAACTTTTCTTCCTTTCTCTCTAGGCTGCACTCTGCCTGATACTTCCCTATCCCATGGATGCTTCCCCCCTCCTTTCCCTCTTCCCTTCATCCTTTCACTTTCTCCTCCCATTCTTTTCAGCTTTCTTTTATATATTGTCTTCCCCCATTAGAATGTAAACACCTTGAGGGTAAGATCTATCTTTCTGTTTGCATTTGTAATCCCAGAATTTAGCAAAATTCCTGGCATATAGTAAGGTTTAATAAATGCTTGTTGTTGACTTGACCATTTCAGAGTGGAATGAGTTGTTTTTTTTTTTTTTCATGTCTTGGATGTTTTTTGAGCATAGAATAAATAAGCAGTCACTGGGGATGTTGCAGAGAGGATTGGTATTTAGATAAAAGGTTAGACCAGCTGATTTCTGAGGTTTCTATGATTTTGTGGATAATTACAGAGACCACTACCAGAAGATTCAGAAAATTGGTCTAACTAGAGAGTAATGTGATATCCTTTGCCTAGGACACCAACACTTTCAGTTGCTTGAAGACATGGTGTATGATAGTTATTGGAATTTTTTTTTCCTTTATCCGCTCTAGAGTCTTATATCTCAATGTTTAGTGTTTGAACAATATACTCCTCAGGCACTTTGGTTAGTTTTGACCAAACTAGTTCTCTCGACCTTATGGATGTAACCCAGGTTTCAAGCCCGAAGTATTTTATGAAAGACTCTCTAAATTGGCCAGAAGAATGATGATGACTTGATGCTGTGTGCCTTCATGACTGGTAGATTTAATGCAGGAACTTTAGCAAGGAAAGACATTCTCCATGCTTTCTTTGAGAGAGATCTATTGTTCCATATTCACTTTGAGGAGACCTATGAAGAAAGGAAAAAAAAATTGGGAAGCAGTAGATAGATACAGTAACTGGTACCTCAATATGTCCCCAATTTCCAGCTTGCTTCTCTCAAGTATTTAAGGAATTTATTTATAGATGAGATTAGGATCTTTTTCTTGGTTGAACATTTTCTTTTCAGTGTGAGAATTCTTTTACTATTGTATACTTTTGGGAGTGTTCTAATCTGAAAAACTTCTTTTCAATTTTCTATTTATTTGGTTAAATAAATTTACTCACCATTGACTATTGTGATGGTATTTTGTGTTAAATTGTATCTTAGAATGGCCAGAAAAGGGACTTGGATCTAAAAATAATACCCTGGACTAAGAATATTTTAGGGGACAGATAGAGTTTTGATAGGATTCTGATGGGAGGGGATTCTATCCACCTCAGCCCAAATCTGCCTCCAGCCCTGAATCCCACAGAAGTCTAGAACAATGAGCAGATCAGCATACTTGGTAATGACATCACCAGATTACCATGCAGTATTCATCACAAAACATAACACAGGGGGCAGCTAGGTGGCACAATGGATAAAGCATCATCCTTGAAGTCAGAAGGACTTGAGTTCAAATCTGGCCTCAGACACTTAACTACTTTTTAGTTGTGTGACCCAAGATGAATCATTCAACCCCAATTGCCTCAGCAAAAAGCAAAAACAAAAAGACAAAAAAACCCCATAATACAGAAATCAGCCAGTAAGAAAGTAGCACCAACAGGATATAAAATAGGATATTGGATTACAAACCTCATTAAATCTTTCCCCTAACATGACATCTAGGTACTTTCTCTTCTTTGATATTTTTGGGTGAATCTATATTAGTTATAATATCATTACCACACATTATATTTTCCTAAATGGGCTTTTTGTATGTATTTTGGGTAACCTCATGTGAAATTCCACCAAGGCTTTAAGACTTCCCCATGTTAACAAACTCCTCCTATAACTTCAAAATGTTCATGTCTTAGGATGTTGTAAGGAATCCTAGTAAGAATCTTAAATAAGTCTCAGCCATATCTTTTGTGCAACTTCTTTATTTTTTTTGCTGAGAACATGAGAACATGCTTGCAATTACCTGATAAAATGCCCAGAAAACATAAAGAAAAGCAGGCCATCCTTTCTTGTGCATTCATCAATGGATATCCTTTATTGCAGGCCTGTGTTTACCCTGGAAACCTGGACAATTCCTTGAGTAAACACATTCCACCTAAAAAACTGAACAAATATTCTCCTTGGTGGGCTTTGTGTGATGGAGCATCCTGTATCTGGGAGGCTGCTGTGTCTCAAGAATCATGTATCCGATGAGAATACTTAGTATTGTGCCTTCTTTGTTTCCAGCCTACTAAAAACTCCTTAGTAGAAAGGGTCTTGAAGGATTTGGGCTAGGAAGTTTTATACAACCTTGCCGAGTAATAGCTCTCACTCTAGACTCTGAGTATCTGTGACTTTGACTCCTCCCAGACAAGGGATTCAGATGTTGGTGCTTCCTCACAATGATGATGATGTATATTATTTATTTTCCTGTTTGTTATTTGTTATAGTGGCCACTGTGTTTGTTAATTGTGCATTATTTTTGTGCTATGAGTTTCCTCTTCTTTATGTTTTATCAAGAATCAGATCAAGATTCTGAACAGTAATAAACTTGTACTCATCCTTTTTAAGATTATGCCTATTGAATGAGAATTCTGAACCTAGATTAATCTCACATATGTAATCATCACCATTTACTCTAGAAAAATCTTTGTCTTGCTTTGCTGGGATGCTGACTCCTTCAGGTAGCTTGACTAACCCACTGAGTGCATAAATGTCGTTAAAATGCTTTTGTATGACTTGGAGACTGTCTGAAACTGAATTCTTTCAGAGGCCTTCCTTCCTTCCTTCCTTCCTTTCTTCCTTCCTCCCTTCCTTCTTTCCTTCCTTCCTTATTTTCTTCCTTCCTCCCTCCTTCTCTTCCTCCGTATGTCCCTCCCTCCCTTCTTTCTTCCCTCCTTCCCTTCCTCTTTCCTTCTCTTCCTCCCCTCCCTTTTTCACTCTCTCTCTTCCTTCCTTCCTTCCTGCCTTAATTTTTTCTTTTCTTCTTTCTTTCTTTTCTCCCTTCCTCCTTTCTCTCTGTACACATGGGGAATCATCCCCTTACATGTGGGTGTTCTGCCCAAAGGAAAATAAAAAATTCTCATAAGAAATATCTCCTCAAATAACACACTTATATGTCTGACCAATGGTCATGTCTTAGTGCAAAGTGTGAATCATAGTCATAATTTTTAAAAAATAGAAATTTTATTTTTTGAAAAATCATTCATTTTCCCCTTCTTCTATGGAAGTGGTATCAGATTTGTCAACTGAGTGGATCTCTAATATTATTTACAGAAATTCAGAGGATGCCAGATGTTGCAATTGTAGAGTATTGGATCTAGAATTTAAAAAAAAAAACAACCTAAGTTCAATTCTTATTTCAGACATTTACAAGTTGTATGATATTGGAAAAATCACTTAATTCCTATCTGTCTCAGTTTTCACAACTGTAAAATGAGAATAATAATGTACCTATCTCACAGAGTTGTTGTTAGAATCAAATGAGATATTTGTGTCTGGTCTATAATAGGCACTTAATAAATTATTGCTTGCTTCAATTACTATGCTTATGAATGATAAGAAAAATTTCCCCCTTTGATAAAAAACAAACTCCCTAATTAAAAAATGAAATTATTATGGAAATATCTAGTAAAGTTTCTGGTCTCACTTCATTAAGTTTTTTTCCCCCTTACCTCTTACTATCAATTTAAGTTATAAAATTACCTCAGTGCAAGTAACGATAATTGATAAGATTTATTAAGGGGAAAAAAGGAATAGCAAAATTCAGATAATTTTACAACAGTACAAGTGCATTTTATTGTTTGTTTTTTTCCCAGATGAAAAGCTCTTAAACTTCACAGCATTATTAAACTTCATTTTTTAAAATGCAGGCCTCAATTATGAATATAGATTATTTATGTCAAATGTTATGTTGACAAATTTAATTGACCGTAATTGTCAAAATTGCTGGTCATTAATTTATTTTCCATTTTTGTGTGTGAAAATGTAAACCTGCAGAAGTGCCATGGTCAATTATGGTGCATCTGAAGTGACCTAATTAGTATTGTGTGATGAACCAACACATGGAAAAGCAAACAGGGACACATGCTAGGGATGTAATTGGATGTGACATGAATTCTAATACTGGTTTTATGCTGCTTAATTCACAAAACTAGCTCTTCTGTACACTAGGACTCTTTTTGTACCTATTTTGCTGGAAAAATAAATACATGCTGAAAATAAGCAAAAACAAACAAAGAGCAGAGAAGCATAAAAATTTCCAAGACAATGAAAATAAAAGAATTGTAATCCTGTTCATGGTCTTACCAGTTGGATCTACAACAAAAGGATTAATAATGATAGTTTAGCACAATGCCTAGTATATACTAGACATATATTAGGCAATAAATGTTTATTGATAGTTTATTGACAGAACAGGTCATATTTACTTTCTATAAGTTTAAATCTAAGAGGGAAAGTTGAATTGGAATACTTTTTTTAAAATAACTTTTTATTGACAGTACATATGCATGGTAATTTTTTTTTTTTTACAACATTATCCCTTGCACTCACTTCTGTTTTAACTTTTCCCTTCCCTCCCTCCACCCTCTCCCCTAGATAGGAAACCGTCTTATACATGTAATATGTGTTATGATATATCCTTGATATAATATATGTGTACAGAACCTAACAGTTCTCTTGTTGCACAGGAAGAATTGGAATCAGAAGGTAAAGGTAACCTGAGAAGAAAAACAAAAATGCAAACAGTTTACACTCATTTCCCAGTGTTCCTTCTCTGGGTGTAGCTGTTTCTGTCCATCATTGATCAATTGGAACTGAATTATATCTTCTTTTTGTTGAAGATATCCACTTCCCTCAGAATATATCCTCATACAATATTGTTGTTGAAGTGTATAATGATCTCCTGGTTCTGCTCATTTCACTCAGCATCAGTTCACGTAAGTCTTTCTAAGTCTCTCTGTATTCATCCTGCTGGTCATTTCTTACAGAACAATAATATTCCATAACATTCATATACCACAATTTACCCAACCATTCTCCAATTGATGGGCATCCATTCATTTTTCCAGGTTCTAGCCACCACAAAAAGGACTGTCACAAACGTTTTGGCACATACAGGTCCCTTTCCCTTCTTAGTATCTCTCTGGGATACAAGCCCAGTAGTAGCACTGCTGAATCAAAGGGTTATCAAATGCACAATTTGATAACTTTTGAGACATAATTCCAGATTGCTCTCCAGAATGGTTGGATTCGTTCACAACTCCACCAACAACGCATCAGTGTCCCAGTTTTCCCGCATCTGCTCCAACATTCATCATTATTTTTTCCTGTCATCTTAGCCACTCTGACAGGTATATAGTGATATCTCAGAGTTGTCTAACTGTGCATTTCTCTGATCAATAGTGATTTGGAATACTCTTTCATATGAATGGAAATAGTTTCAATTTCACCATCTGAAAATTATGTGTTCATATCCTTTGACCATTTATCAATTGGAGAATGGCTTGGTTTCTTATAAATTAGAGTCAATTCTCTATATATTTTGGAAATGAGGTCTTTATCAGAATCTTTAACTGTAAAAATGTTTTCCCAGTTTGTTGCTTCCCTTCTAATCTTGTTTGCATTAGTTTTGTTTGTACAAAGGCTTTTTAATTTGATATAATCAAAATTTTCTATTTTGTGATCGGTAATGATCTCTAGTTTGTCTTTGGTTACAGATTTCTTTCTCCTCCACAAGTCTGAGAGGTAAATGATCCTATGTTCCTCTAATTTATTTATAATCACATTCTTCATGCCTAAATAATGAACCCATTTTGATCTTATCTTGGTGTATGGTGTTAAGTGTGGATCCATGTCTAATTTCTGCCATACTAATTTCCAGTTTTCCCAGCAGTTTTTGTCAAATAATGAATTCTTATCCCAAAAGTTGGGATCTTTGGGCTTGTCAAACACTAAATTGCTATAGTTATTGGCTATTTTGTCCTGTGAACCTAACCAATTCCACTGATCAACTAATCTATTTCTTAGCCAACATCAAATGGTTTTGGTGACCGCTGCTTTATAATATAGTTTTAAATCAGATACAGCTAGACTACTTTCATTTTTTTTCATTAATTCCCTTGAAAATCTTGACCTTTTGTTCTTCCAGATGAATTTTGTTGTTATTTTTTCTAGGTCATTAAAATAGTTACTTGGGAGTCTGATTGGTATAGCACTAAATAAATCGATTAGTTTAGGTAGTATTGTCATCTTTATTATATTCACTTGGCCTATCCAAAAGCAGTTAATATTTTTCCAATTATTTAAATCTGACTTTATTTGTGTGGAAAGTGTTTTGTAATTTTGCTCATATAATTCCTGACTTTCCTTTGGTAGATAGATTCCCAAATATTTTATGCTATCAACAGTTATTTTGAATGGAATTTCTCTTTGTAGCTCTTGCTGTTGGATTTTGTTGGTGATGTATAAAAATGCTGAGGATTTATGTGGATTTATTTTGTATCATGCAACTTTGCTAAAATTGTGAATTATTCTAATAGCTATTTAGTAAAATGTCTGGGCTTCTCTAAGTATACCATCATATCATCTGCAAAGAGTGATAATTTGATTTCTTCATTATCTACTCTAATTCCTTTAATCTCTTTCTCAATTCTTATTGTTGAGGCTAGCATTTCTAATACAATATTGACTAATAATAGTGATAGTGGACAACCTTGTTTCACTCCTGAATGGTTCCAGTTTATCCCCATTACATATGATGTTTACTGACTGTTTTAAATATATGCTCCTGACTATTTTAAGGAAATGTCCATTTATTCCTATACTCTCAAGTGTTTTTATTAGGAATGGATGTTGGATTTTATCAAATGCTTTTTCTGCATCTATTGAGACGATCATATGTTTATTGTTAATTTGGTTACTGATATAGTCAATTACGCTAATAATTTTCCTAATATTGAATCAGCCCTGCATTCCTGGTATAAATCCTATTTGGTCATAGTGTATTATCCTGGGGATGATTTTCTGTAATCTTTTTGCTAATATTTTATTTAAGATTTTAGCATCAATATTCATTAGGAGATTGTTCTATAATTTTCTTTCTCTGTTTTCAACTTACCTGGTTTAGGTATCAGTACCATGTCTATGTCATAAAAGGAATTTGGAGGACTCCTTCAATCCCTATTTTTTCAAATAGTTTATATAGCATTGGAGTTAATTGTTCTTTAAATGTTTGGTAGAATTCACATGTAAATTCATCTGGTCCTGGAGATTTTTTCTTAGGGAGTTGGTTAATAGCTTGTTCTATTTCGTTTTCTAAGAGGAGACTGTTTAACCAATTTACTTCTTCCTTTGTTAATTTGGGCAAGCTATATTTTTGAAGGTATTCTTCCCTTTCATTTAAGTTATTGAATTTATTGGCATAAAGCTGGGCAAAGTAATTCCTAATTATTGCTTTAATTTCCTCTTAATTAATGGCAAGTTCTCTCTTTTTATTTTTAAGACAATTTGATTTTCTTCTTTCCTTTTTAAAATCAGATTTACTAATGGTTTGTCTATTTTGTTGTTTTTTTCATAGAACCAACTCTTAGTTTTATTAATTAATTCAATAGTTTTTTTACTTTCAATTTTATTGATCTCTCCTTTTATTTTTAGAATTTCAAATTTAGTGTTTGACTGGGAGTTTTTGATTTGTTCCTTGTCCAGCATTTTTACTTGCAAGTCCAATTCATTAACCTTCTCTTTCTCTATTTTATGCAAGCAGGCCTCTAGAGATATGAAATTTGCCCTTATTACCTCTTTGGCTGTATCCCACATACTTTGATATGACATCTTATTATTGTCATTTTCTTGGGTGAAGTTATAATTATGTCTATGATATGCTGTTTCACTCAATCATTCTTTAGTATGAGATTATTTAGTTTTCAATTATTTTTTGGTCTATTTTCCACTGGCTTTTTATTGAATGTAATTTTCATTGCATCATGGTCTGAAAAGGAGGCATTTACTATTTCTGCCTTACTGCATTTGAGTTTGAGGTTTTTATGTCCTAATATATGGTCAATTTTTGTATACTTTCCATGAACTGCCGAGAAGAAAGTGTGCTCCTTTCTGTCTCCATTTATTTTTCTCCAAAGATCTATCATATCTAACTTTTCTAGTAATCTATTTACCTTTTTGATTTCTTTCTTATTTATTTTGTGGTTTGATTTATCTAATTCTGAGAGTGCAAGATTGAGATCTCCCACTATTTCTTCTTGCAGCTCTCTTAATTTCTCTTTTAAGAATTTAGTTGCTACACCACTTGATGCATATATGTTTAATATTGATATTGCTTCATTATCTATGCCACCCTTTAGCAAGATATAGTGCCCTTCCTTATTTCTTTTAATTAGATCAATTTTTAGTTTTGCTTGATCTGAGATCAAGATGGCTACCCCTTCTTTTTTTTTTCACTTCACCTGAAGCATAGTAGGCTTTGCTCCAACCTTTTACTTTTACTCTGTATGTATTGCCCTGCTTCAAGTGTGTTTCCTGTAAACAACATATTGTAGGATTCTGGCTTTTAATCTAACTGCTTCCTCTTTATGGGGGAGTTTACCCAATTCACATTTATGGGTAAAATGACCAACTCTGTATTGCTTGCCATCTTGTTAATCCCTGCTTATGCTTTTCTCCTTTCCTTCCTCCTTAATCCATTCCCAGTATTAAACTTGTGAACACCACTTGCTTCTCACAGCCCTCCCTTTTTAGTATCCCTCTCCCCACCCTAGAGTTCCTCCCCTGTCTTACCCTTTTTCCTCACAATTTCTGTATTCCCTTCTGCTTAGCTTACTCCTTCCCTTTTCACTTTTCTCCTCCCATTTTTCAATGAGGTAGAAGAAGTTTCACCATAAATCATTTATGTCTAATATTTTTCTCTTTAAGCCAATTCTGATGGTAGTAAAGCTACACACTAGTTCATCCCCCTCCATTCTTTCTCTCAAATGTAATAGGTTTCCTTTGCCTCTTCATGAGATGTAGTACTCCCACTTTACCCTTTTCCTGGGATAATTTTCTTTCCACCGTTAGTTTCTAGAACAAAGTATACATGTGTTCTTTATATATCTTTATAGCAGAAATATAGTTCCCAAGATTACCTTTTTAAGATTCTCTTGAGTTTTACATTTGTACATCAAACTTTTTGTTTAGTTCTGATTTTTTCATCAAAAATAAATGAAATTCATTTATTTCATTGCATGTCTATCTTCTTCCCTGGAAAAAGATGCTCATTTTGGTTGGGTAAATTATTTTTGGCTGCATACTAAGTTCCTTAGCCTTTTGGAATATTATATTCCAGGCCCTTTGATCCTTTAATGTGGATGCTGCTAGATTCTGAGTAATCCTTATTGTGGCTCCTCTATATTTAAATTGATTTTTTCTAGCAGCTTGCAGTATCTTTTCCTTCATCTGATAGTTCTGGAATTTTGCCACTATATTTCTTGGGGTTTTGATTTTAGGGTCCCTTTCAGTAGGTGATCAATAAATTCTTTCAATGTCTATTTTACCCTCTGTTTCTATAGCATCTGGGCAGTTCTCTTTGATAATTTCCTGGAAAATAGTGTCCAGGTTCTTTTTTTTTCATCATATTTTTCAGGAAGTCCAATAATTCTTAGATTGTCTCTCTTAGGTCTATTTTCCAGGTCTGTTTTTTTCCCAAGAAGATATTTGACAGTTTTTTCCATTGTTTCATTTTTTTTTTTTTTTTTTTTTTGCTTGACTGATTCTTGGTGTCTCCTCGAATCATTCATTTCCATTTGTTCTATTCTGATTTTTAATGAGTTATTTTCTTCACTCACTTTTTAAATATCTTGTTCTATGGAATTGTTTTTCATTTTGCCAATTTTATTTTTTAAAGAGCTATTTCCTTTTTCCAACTCACTAATTCTGTTTTTCAAGGATTTTATTTCTTTATCCACTCTATCTTTAAATGAGTGGGATGATTAATCCAGACTCTCTTGCCAAGCCTCCCTTTCCTTTTCCCATTTTTCTTCTAGCTCTCTTGTGAGAGTCTTTTTGATTTCTTCTATGAGATTCATCTGTGTTGAGGACCAGATCATATCCCCCTTTGGGGATTCTTCTGGAGACAGTCTGTTTTTAGTCTCCTCAGGGTTTAAAGCCTGCTCTCTATCCATATAGAAGCTATCAATAGTTAGAATTCGTTTAAATATTTTGCTCATTTTGTCAAAGAAGAATAAAAGAAGACAAACTAATAAGAAAAACAAATGCAGTCTGCTTTTTTTTTGGTGGGAGGGGGCTGGATGGTATTACCGAGCTTCCTCTACAGATCGCAGGGACAGTAGCGAGGCACTAGCAGGACAGCAATGGCTGTGCTGTGTCTATGCTCTGAGATTCTGAGAGTGTTCTGAGACACTGTGGATAGGTATGGCCAGGTCCTGAAAGCTGCTAGCTCTTCGGGGTTATAGTCTTTACCCCCTGTGTTTTTAGCTTCTCTACTTGTCTATTGGCTTTCTGCCAGGGCAAAGTAGCCAATACTGTAGTAAAGCTCTCCTGGCAGAAACGTCTGAGATCACACCCCACCCCACTCTGGGATGCTCAGCTGTAAGCTGCCTGCTTTACTCTGTCAGCTGTGCTGCCACTGCCTGCCTTCAGTTTGTGCCCAATCTAACTGTCCCTACCCTCTAGCAGAAACAGACCTTTTCTGGCAAATTTTGAGGATATCTTCTCTTGGTAATTATTTGTGTTTTTTTAGTCAAGCACTAATTATGAGGCTTGTCATGAAATAAATTATTCTAGAGAAAAGATGGAGCTTAAGTAGATGTGTGTGTTCTCTCTGCCATCTTGGCTAGAAATCCAGAATATTTTTCTCTAAGTGTTAAGCCTCATGTGTGTGATCTATGGACATGTGTTATACTGTTGGTATGATTCTTCTTCAAGAAACTTATATTAATCAAAGATTCTTAGCCAGAAATTCATTTCCTCTTGGTAAAATTTCTTTCATTATTGGGTTTCTGTTTTTTTTGGGAGAAACATTTTGTGATGTTCAATGAGAACTACTGTGAGTGTGTATGCTCACATGCATATCTCCTACAAAGTCACTTTAGTAGAGATGTCTTTGTTCATGATGAAATCATTATCATTGAGTTTTCAGCCCATTATTGATCATGGCAAAGTTTTTGGGTTTTTTCCTGAAATGCAGGAAAGCATCAGATTTTAGAGCAGGAAGGGATTTCAGATGTGGTCTAAGTATGTTGAAAGATAGCATGTTGTAATGTACTAGACAGCACTATTGTTTAAATTCTATGCCTGATACTTATAACTTGCAAGACTTATTTGGACAAGTGACTTAATTTTTCTCATTCTTGATCTTCCTTATCTTTAAAATGAGAAAAAAATTATATATGAGTTTTGTGAAATGATGTAAATAAAATTTAGGTAACTTTGCAATTGGAGATTATTGTAATCTTTAAGCCTCCTTACATATCTAGGACTGGACTCTCTGAAAACTGTTACTGTAGACATTGAGTTAAGAGCTACTCTGAGTAGATTGCTTGGAATTTTTACCTGGCATTAAGGGGATCATCAGGATTGATGTGGTCTTTGTGAGAGTTTGTGCAGGTGAGACACTTGAAAGAAAATGTTTAAGTTTCCCTGGACTCTAGGGAACATTACAGAATTGAGGATATAGACAAATGTGCCAATTTTATTCCAGTTTATTTGTTTAGGACAGCAAATATATCACTGGTGGAATGGTATAATAGGAGTTGATCTCTATAGAGAGTAAGTGGTATTTTGCCTGCAAGGATTATCTCAGGAAGTATATACTGAGTTCCCCTGGCATTTCCTGGGGACAGGTGAAACTCAGCACTCAAGAACTTGTTTTTTTAAGGTAAGGAAGTCATCCTCCTATGGGCTACTGAGAATAAAGAGCCATTGATAGTGGATCTTAAAAGAAGGGAATGACTGCTTTTTGCCTTTATTCTTTTGACTCTATGTATTAATGGTAGTATATCCTCTTAGGGGTTTCTTTGAAGGGTAAAAAAGTGGGTAATCTCCTTAAAGTCTAACTACTAACTTTGAACACTTGACAGCTAAAGCACATGAGTTGGTTTAGCTGAGTTTGAAGGGGTTTGGGTGCCTGGCTGAACCTTCTGTTTTGTGTTCTTTTTTTTTTTTTTTTGAGCATAAGCAATATGTAATTAAGACATGAATGTTTCTAGCCATGGAGGAATCTTATGAATTTGAGGTAATCCTTTTTCCTCCTTTTCCTCTTTAGCAATGGGAATCTAATATTATCAACTGTATAGGTCTAGAATGAAAAAAAAAATTTAGTAAACAGTCTAGGGAACCATACATTCATGGATGCCATATCCTAATATAGATTAGTTCTCTTATTCAGATTTCATTAATACATACATTCTAGTCTTTTCAGGTTTCTGTTTGTTTCTGTTTTTAATGTTTAAAATTCGGAAATTAAGAGCATTTCCATATACATAGAACAACATTAAACAGAGGCTATGTAAAGGCTATGTATAATTTAGGGATGTCCATTTCACATTGCTAATTTTAAGAATGTATACATATACATGTACACACATTTATCCCACGTGTTACTTTCAAAATGATTCTGCTAATATTTCATTTTGAATTTTCTTCTGACTCCTATATGCATTAAAAATATTTCAGTGGCCTTCTTTTTTGACATCACTTTTGTGACATCACTTCTTTTTTAATCATTTGACAACCCTCCTACCTCCAAGTTAAAAATGGAAAAAAATTTTCTAATAAATTGGCATAGTCAAAATGAGCTCATTTAGTTCCAAAATTATGTTGCTGTTATCTTGTATTTATCACCTCTCTGATAGAAAGTGGGTAACATTCAAAACATGGTTGATTTCTGCATGGATCACTGTTCTTAAGTCTTTCAGAGTTGTTTTTCTTTAGTATTGTTGTTTTTGTATAATTTGCTCTCATGGCTCTGCTCACTTCACTTTGCACCAATTCTTGGAAATAAATTTTTATTTTGTCATTTCTTACATGCAATACTATTCCATTGCACCTATATGCCATAATATGTTCATCTGGTACCTCAATTAATGGGCATTCCCTTAGATTTAATTTTGCTTTTAATTCTTCCTTAAGGAATAGGAAGTTTATTTTGTTTATATCTGTTCACCTCCTTCCCATTTCCTCTTCTCCCTCAGACATTATCCTCTTTCTTGACCACGATGCAATCCCTGATTGTTTCTCTGTTAAGTTTGGTATATTCTACACCACATTGTATTTGTTCAATTCTCTTTAGAACAATTAAAATAAAAGTGATGTATATCTGATATCTACTACCTTATCTTTTCCTTTATGCTTGTATATCCCTCTTAAAAATACCCCAATTATAAGAAATAGTGGAGACTACCTCTTCTTTCTTTCTCCTGGGTTTGGTTTGGTTCTGTTCTGAGAATTTAATATTAATCTTTATAGCAAATATTCATAGTCAAGCAAAACAAATTATCTCACTGGTTGTGATTAAAAAAATATGTCTCATTCCCTCTGGAAAGAAATGGATAGCATGTGTCATCATTGATTCTTGGAATCATGGATAGTTATTGTATTGATCAAAGTTTTTACAGCTTTCAAAGTTGTTTGTTTTTTTAGTATTGCTGTTATACAAATGTTTCCTGATTCTGTTAATTTTGTTCTTTATCAGTTTACACAAGTTTTTAAAATGCTTTTATAACATTTATGTAATATGAAATGTTCTTTTGGTTCTACTCACTTCATTCTGCATCAGTTCATACAAGTCTTTCAATGTTTCTAGTATGAAATTATTTCTTTCTTAATTTCTTTACAATTGTAAATTACAGTTTTGAAAATTTTTTGTCTTATAATTTTATTAGTTTTTCCTATGGACTTTCTTATGGACTCTATGGCAAGATCAATTTGCTATACTCAAAAATAAAAAAAAGAAAAGAATCTGTTTTAGGCCTGCTACTATTGCATTAAACAAGTCTTTTGATGGGCAAGTAGTTGTCATAGTGGATGGAGTGCCTGGTCTAGACTCAGGAAGACCTGAATTCAAATTTGGCCTCAGATAATAGCTGTGTGATGCTAGGTTAAGTCACCTAATAAAATAAAAAACAAAACCCCATGTAACAGCACTATATAGGAAACACAACTCCCACAGAAGCGTAGTTCCAAATTACTTTCCAGAATGTTTGGATCAATTCACAGCTCTACCAAAGCATCAAAATGTATTCACCTATTTGTTTTCTCATAGTTCTTCCAATATTTGTCACGTTCCTTTTTTTTTTTTTTTTTTTTTTTGGATCAGCTTTGCCAGTCTGATGTGTGTGAGATGAAACTTGAGTTGCTTTAACTTGAATCTATCTAATTATAAGTAGTTTGAAGTTTTGGTATTTTTTGTGGCTATTTATAGCTCTGATTTCTTTCTTCGAAACTGCCTGATCCTATTCTTTGATTGCTTATCAATTGGGGAATAGCTTTAATTTTTCTAAATTTGATTCAATTTCTTACATATTTTTGAAATAAAAACTTTATCAGAGAAACTTGTTGAAAGATCCCTTCCCATTCCATTTTTGTTTTCCAAAAATTTTTAGGTGAATCATCTTTATGTATGCAAAAACTTTTCAATTTTTGTAGTTGAACTTGAGTATTATGTCTTTTGTGATTCTCTTTACCTTTTCTTTGACTACTCTCCCTAAGCTCATAAATCTGAAACATCATCTCTTCCTTGATGCTCTAAGTGGTTTATTATGTTATCCTTTATATTTGTATGCTGTATCCATTCAGAGCTTTTTTTTTTTTAATTGTTTTCTTTTTTAGTATAGAGTATGAGATGTTGGTCTGCTTTCCAACTTCCCAGCAGCTTTTGTCAAAAGGTGAGTTTTTACCACAATAATTGGAGTCTTTTCATTTATTAAATATAAGATTGCTATGTTAGTTTTCTTCTGTTTGTTTTATACACAACCTGTTCCACTGATTTCCATATCTATTTCTTAAACATTCCCAAATTAATTATTTTATTTATTTATAATGTAATCATTAATTACCACTTTGTAGTATAGTTTGAGGTCTGGTATTCATATAGCTTGAAGTCCTTTTCCTTGATAGTTATTTTCATTGTTATTCTTGAGATTTTTGGCATTTTATTTTTCCAGATGAAATTTGTCATTATGTTTTCTAACACTATGAAATAATCTTCAGTAGTTTGGTATGGTGATGATGAAGTAAATTAATATAAGTAGTTTTGAAATTTTTATTATATTGGCTCAGCTTACATATGAGAAATTACATATGAGACTTCTTCAATTATTTAGATCTTTATTCATGTAAAGAGTATTTTATTGTTACATTTAAATAGGTCCTGTGTCTATCATAACAAGTAGAATTCCCAGTGTTTTATACTATAGTAGCTTTAGCTGGAATTTCACTTTCTAGATCTTCCTGTGTTTTCTTAGTAATATGCAGAAATTCTAATGATATATGCTAATTAATTTAATCACAATATCTTACAGAAATTCAACTTGTAAAAGGCAATTACTGCAAAGAAGAGGTCACCTCATTCAGTAAATGCTTTAGCTCATTGTTTATTTAGGTCATGGTTCTAGGAAAAAAAACCAAGGGTAAAAACGATTTTGACTCTCAGTCATTTGCTAGAAATTTTAGGAATATGGTGCAATATTATGAGTGCATCATACAATTAATATCAATCCTGTCTTTACAGTTGCCCAATTGCCTAGATGTTTTAGAGGAAGAGTTATTTTTTAAATTTTTTAAAACAAATTTTTATTTTTTATTTTATTAAAGCTTTTTATTTTCAAAACATATGCATGGGTAATTTTTCAACACTGACCCTTGCAAAACCTTCTGTTCCAAATTCTCCTCTCTTTCCCCCAACCCTCTTCCCTAGATGGCAGGTAATCCAATACATATTAAATATGTTAAAATATATGTTAAATCCAATATATATATATACATATTTATACAGTTATCTTGCTGCACAAGAAAAATCAGATCAAGAAGGGAAAAAAACATGAAAAAGAAAACAAAATGCAGCAAACAACAACAGAAAGAATGAAAATGCTATTTTATGGTCCACACAGTTCCCACGGTTCTCTTTTTGGGTGTAGATGGCTCTCTTTATCACTGAACAAATGGAACTGGTTTGAATCATCTCATTGTTGAAGAGAGCCATGTCCATCAGAATTGATCTTCGTATAGTTAGTCCTGTTGTTTCCATGTATAATGATCTGCTGGTTCTGCTCATTTCACTTAGCATCAGTTTATGTAAGTTAGAGGAGGAATTCTTAACCTGAGATCTCTGAATTTTGACTTTTTTTTTTTTTTTAAAAAGGAATATTGGATGTGAAAATGGAGGACTTGGGTTCAAACTCCCCATTACACTATTTGTTATTTTGTAAACTTAAATAAATTGCTAAATCTCTCTGGGCCTCAGTTTCCTAATCTGTAAAAGGAGGTGATTGGACTAGATGATCTATATGGTCCCTTCCAGCACCAAGTCTATGAACCAATGACACAGCATCAAAATAGGCAACTCCTTTTCATGAGATTATTCCCCTTTGCTCTAAAAAATTTTCCCACTGTTCTTTCTGCTACATGGCACTAGAAAAATGGCATAGGAAGAGCTGTCTCTTTTTCTGGTCAAGAATTATTCTGGGGGAATTTCTCTTTCTAGTGGGCAATGATAGTGCCCAACAACACACTAGGATTAAAGAAGAATGCCTACTGGAAATTTAGCTATGATAAGGAGCCATAACTGATACCACCCTAACACTTATGATATATGCATATACAAACAGTTCTCTCATAAGTTCTCTCATAAGCAGTCTCAGCACAGGCCATGTCAGTACAGTTCCAGCCCCAATCCTGGTGGCCCCAGCATAAGCAAAACAGAATTCTGTAGTTTTAACACACTAGATCTTGCAGCTACAGTGAGGTGAGAACACTCCTAACAGCTCCAGGGCAGAAAAGAGTGCTTATGGTCAGATTCTGAGAAGGATTTCTGAAAACAACTGCACAAAACCCCTGAAGCTTGGGACAGTGCACCCACCATCCTGGAAACAGAGCTCTATTTTAACAAAGAGTTAAAAACTGATTAATACACTAGGAAAATGATCAGACCACAAAAAATATTTCTGGCCATTAAAGTTATTATGGTGACAAGGATGATCAAAACACATACTCAAAAAATCACAACAAAGTCAAAGTTCCTATGTACAACGCCTCCAAGAAAAAAATAAAAATTTCATTTAGGTCATAAAAGAGCTCAAAAGGGATTATGAAAATCAACTAAGAGAGATAGGAATTATTAGGAATTAGGCAAATAATTGAGAGTGGTGCAAGAGGAATACAAAAAATTAATGAGAAGATGAATGCCTTAAAAAACACAATTGGCCAATTGGGAAAGGAGGTACAAGAGTTCACTGAGGAAAATAATTTCTTAAAAATAGAATTGAGCAAATGAAAGCTAATCACTTTATGCAAAATTAAGATATAATAAAACAAAACCAAAAAATGAAAAAAAGAGAAAAAAGTGTGAAATATTTCATTGCAAAATGACTGAAATAGATCCAGGAGAGATAATTTTAAAATTGTCTACTTGAAAGTCATAATCAAAAGAAGAGTCTGGACATCATCTTTCAAGAAATTATCAAGGAAAACTATTTTGATATTCTAGAACCAGAGCATTCAATAGAAATTGAAAGAATCCACTGATTACCTCCTTAAAGAGATCCCCAAATGAAAACTCCCAGGAATATTATACTTGAAACTCCAAAATCAAGCAGAAAATATTGCAAGCAATCAGAAAAAAAAACAATTCAAACATAGTGGAACCACAGTCAAGATAACACAAGATTTAGCAGCTTCTACATTAACGGACTGGAGGGTTTGGAATATGATATTCCAGAGAGCAATGGAGATAGGATTACAATCAAAAATCAGTTACCCAGCAAAACTGAATATAATCTTTTAGAGGAAAAGGTGGTCATTCAGTGAAATAGAGGATTTTCAAACATTCATGATGAAAAGACCAGAAGTTAATGGAAAATTTGATTTTCAAATACAGGACCCTGGAGAAGCGGAGGTAATCAAGAAAGTGATGTTATAAGCACATAATAAGATTTGTCTGTTTACATTCCTACATAGGAGGATGATATTTATATTCATTAGAACTTTCTCATTATTATGGCAATCAGGAGTCTATATAGACAGAGGGCACAGGTATAAGTTGAATATGAAAGGATAATATCTTTTTAAAAAATGATGAAATTAAGGAGTGAGAGAGGAATGTATTGGGAAAAAGGGAAAGGGAGAAATGGAATGGTGCAAATTATTTGCCATAAAAAATAGGCAAGAAAAAACTTTTACAATGGAGAGGAGGAGAGGAAGTAGACTTACTCTCCTCATAATTGACTCAAAGAGGAAATGATATACATACTCAATAGACAATAGGAGGGAAATTGGATATGGCAAGGTGGGGAAGGTAAGAGAGCATATTGGGAGAAGAAGTGGTCAGTATCAAAACACATCTGAGGAGTGACAGGGTAAAAGGAGAGAGGATAAATGGAGGGAAATAGTTAGCAATAGTAGTTGTTAAAATTATTTCAAGGTAAGTTTCTCTGATACGGCCTCATTTGTGAAAAATAAACAGAACTGAGTCAAATTTTTTTTTTTTAAAAGAGCCATACCCAATTGATATAAGATCAAAAGATATTATCTATGCCCAGAAGGCTATAAATTCATGCATAAATTGATCTAAAAACACCACTACTAGCCATGAATACCAAAAGAGATTAAAAAAGAGGAAAATGACCTATATATACAAAAAATATTCTTAACATCTCTCTTCTCAGGGCAAAAAAAAAAAAAAAAAAGGAAATTGAAGGGATGCCCATCAATTGGGAATGGCTCAATAAACTGTGGTTATGTGTTTGTGATAGAATAGTATTGTTCTATGGGAAATGATGAACAGAATGCTCTCAGGAAAAAAAACAAAACCTGGAATATCCTCCATGAACTCAAGAAAAGTGAAATATACTGTATACAAATTAGTAGCAATGTTCTGGGATGACCAGCTGTAAATGAGTTTGCTATTCTCAGTAGTACAATCATCCACAACTTATGATGAAAAATTCTATCCATACCCAGAGAAGGAACTGATTGTATCTGAATACATATTGAAGCATTCTCTTTTTTCTCTCTTTCTCTCTTTATTTTTAACTTAATTTTTTTGATGGTTTTTATTTTCATTAGAGTGAGAGATTTATGTTTTCTTTCACAACTTGATTTTTATGAAAATGTTTATGAAAATCACTTCACATGTGATTTCTTAATTGTGGGTTAGAGATGAAAGAGAGAACCCAGAACTCAAAAATTTTACAAACAAATGTAATTTTTTTTTGTTTTGAATATAACTTGTGGGAAATATTAAAGAAATGAAAAAATAAGAGTAAAAAAATTAAACGAGCCATTCCACAGACCTCTACATAAAGTGATTTTTTCCTTAATATGAATGTACTTCTTCCTACCTACTTCATTTAGCTTACATAACAAAAGCATACACAAAATATAATTTTATGCAAGTAATAAAATTACTAAAATAAAGACATATTAAATAGCATACCATGATAATAAACAAAATTATGCAATCTAAAGTAAAATTAGTGATAAAATGTGCACATTACTGCATAGTAAATTAATATAGGTATGCAATATACTGCCCTTTCTCCATCTACTGTATTTAGCTTTTATCACTGGTGGCTGTTATGCAACTTTTTTTTTTTTAATTTTAAATTTTATTTTATTTAATAATAACTTTGTATTGACAGAATCCATGCCAGGATAATTTTTTTTACAACATTATCCCTTGCACTTGCTTATGTTTCGTTTTTTCCCCTCCCTCCCTCCCTCCACCCCCCCCCCCAAGATGGCAAGCAGTCCTAAATATGTTAAATATGTTGCAGTATATCCTAGATACAATACATATTTATGCAACTTTTTTTTAAAAATAGAGCTATTGAGAAATGTTTAGTCAGTTCTTTGTAAACGCATATATCTAATGATATTATCCTCAACTAATCTTTGAACTTTAAAAAATCTTGAAGTATATGAATCCATCTTTTAATACAAGAACAAATTTACTCAGAGGATGAAATGCTTCAGCTAACTGTTTTGTTGTGAACCATTTTGGTTAAATCTAGTGTTCTGAGGCTTCTTTTTCTTCTTCTGTAATCTTTGTGGCTAGCAGCTCAATCAGATCATCATTCCGTAATTCTCCTTGAGACTCAATTAACTCTGCATCATTCTCATTCAGTTCTAGCTCCAATTCTTATGCTAATCTTGCAATCTCATTACCCATTTCTTTTAATATTTAATTTTATCAAGTCTAGAAAAATTGAGAATAGGCTGCTAGCACACTTCCCTTTCTCCCTCCCATACAATTTTCATACATGTTTCTATTACATCTTCTCCTTAGCAATATATCTAATTGCATAAGCAAATATTTTAGGACTTTAAGAAATCTCTACATATCAAGTCCTTATTTATACCCACAGTTGCAATTGCCTGAAAATGTAGTATGTGAATAATGCACCTTGAAATTCATTTTCACTTCCTGATCCATAGGTTAAAATAATGAGGTAGTGGTAGGGGGAAGGTAGACCATTTTTTAAAGTTTGATTAAAGTCATTCAGATAGAGAGGGTGACCTGGGACATTATCCAAAATAAGTAAATATAGAAAGTAATTCCATTATCATTACAAAACTTCTCTACTTTGGGAATTTAAGCAGTGCATAAACCATTGTGATGATCAGGATAATCCATACATTTGTGTTTGTGATATGGGGCTGGTAGGTGATACAGTGGATAGGGTATTGGGCTTCCAACCAGGAAGATTCAGCTTCATAAATTCAAATCCAGCCTCTGAAACTTAAAAGCTATGTGATTCTAAGCAAATTACTTAACTCTGTTTATCTCCTTTCCTTATCTGTAAAATGAGTTGACAATTTTAAAACTGGAATTAGAATGTGAATTTCTTTCAGAATTTTTTATGTAAAGTCAAATTTACATAATGTGAATTTACACTAAGTAAAAAATATATTTTAAAAATATATTGATAAATATATATATATCAATACTATAGTTTAGATATACATATTTATAGCTATACGATAGTATTGATATGGGGAACAGCATCTGTGATCAGTAGCTGGTTGCTATGTAAAAATAAGCTAATGAGAAACTGCAAGAAGCAACCCCTGCTTGGTCATGACCAAGATATTAAGATTAAGTGACCTTGTCTACTCATGACTAAGCAACTAATATATTTTACATATGTGTCTTTGGGAGGAGGCTGCTCACTGGAAGTTGACTTTATTTTCTAAGGACTCTGATTTTGTTTTCTTTGATCATTCGATACAGTTTTATTCTAGAATTCATTTTAATTCAAGGAACATTTATTAAGCCCCTAAGGTGCAGGTACTGTGCATGGTGCTGGGGGAGAGAGAGGAAATAATTTTATAGGGGTAAGTTATTTGCAAAATATATACAAAATCAATTTGCTGAGCTAATTGGGAGCACTTACAAGTTTGTTTGTGGGAAAGAGGTGGCATCTGCTCTGAATCTTGAGCGGAAATAGAAATTTCAAAGAGGCAGAGCTCAAGAGGGAGAGCAATTGTAGCAATCCAGACGTGAAGGATGGCCTGTGCGATGGTATGGAGGCAGGAGGCCAGTCTAGTACAAGACAGAGTCCATGAGGGGAATAATGTGAAATCAGACTCTATAGATTATTTGGAGCCAGGTTATACAATCTTGTAAACTACATTGTTGCAAGCTGGTAGTTTCTCAGGATACTGATGTTCATGTGCTCTGTATATATCTCTGTGGGTGTAATATGCATATGTTTTCCTAGGTTTCCTAAGTAGGGACTATAACCAAAAGAATGACAAAATATTCCCTTTCCACTTACACTACCAAAATAGATGTGCCCTTTGGCTAAGAGAGTCTCTGACCAAGAGTTTCATCATAATTCATAAAGTAAATTTATAGCCTGGCTTTCCACTGAGTCTTCTTTTATGGTTATGTCTAATCAACCTCCCAAAAGAAAAGAGAACTTACTCATTTACTTTCTCTTATTCCTAATGAGTGTTTGAAATAATTATTATTTGAATTTTTATTGGCTTTCCAAGGGATATCCCAGTCAAAAAGGATGGCATATAGCTTAGTGAGACTCTTTCCTGCTATATGGCAAATCCAAATCAAGAAAAATGACGTTTAAAAAAATAATTATTGTTTAAAAACAACTTCAGCTCCTTGAGTATGGAAAGGAGACCAAATTATTTCCCTTATCTTCCTATTGCTCATTTTCATATTTCTGATACAACAAAGCCAAAGCCCTTTATTTTCCAAAAGGTTTATCAGGGGACTAATTATGACATCAAGTGGGGTGGTGCTCAGAATAGCCTGAATGATAAATAATGAGAAAAAATAATCCAATAATTATTTAAAGTAGTGGGTGTTAGCTTCTACTCTGATCTGATGGTGGCGGTAGCTGGGAACAGCTTCAAAGTAACAATACACATCCAGCCATTGATGACATTTTATTCTTCTATTCATGGTTTATTTCATTACAAAGGTCCAGTAGATTTAGTCTGTTTTTCAATTACACTGGCCACTTACTTACCGGTATTGTGGGAGGCTGTTTCCACATGTACTGCAGGCCCTCAGCACCATTGTGCTGGCCAACAAAAGACAATGATTAAATTTTTTAAAAGCTTGAAATGAAACTGTGGTAACAATGGGCATAGGTAATCAGAGGCATAATCACTTTCTGCTGCCAATCTGTTGCCACAAAATGAACAGGGACATGCTGCTATCTTTGAAGTCCATTTTCATGTAAACATCAAATAATGCTGTCAAATTTATTTCCTACAGTTTTGAAGTATAAATGGGCATCAATTCAGGGTCAAGAAATGAGTTACACTGGCCTACACTGAGTGGAGGCATATTTGGACAATGTATCATTTTCCATTTCAGGACTAATGCCCTTGAATTAAAGATATTTAAATATTAGAATATATTAGAATTCTTATATTCATAGGCCCTTTCTTCATATAAATGTGCCCTCCTCTGAGTCAGAGAAATATTCATAAAGAGGGAGGGGGAGGGAGAGAGAGAGACAGAGTGGGAGAGAGAGAGACAGGGGGAGAGAGCGAGAGAGAGAAAGAGAGAGAGAGGAGAGAGAGAGAAGAAGAGAGAAGAGGAGAGGAGAGGAGAGGAGAGGAGAGGAGAGGAGAGGAGAGGAGAGGAGAGGAGAGGAGAGGAGAGAGAGAGGTGGGGGGAGAAGGAGGGAGGCAAAGAGAAAAAAGTGAAAGATCAATAAGAATCTTCTCATTTGATTGGTGAGATAATGTGTTTGTATTTGTGTGTGTGTGTGTGTGTGTGTGTGTGTGTGTACATTTGTGGATTTGTAAAATTAGATATGATATCATATTTTTGGTATATTAACTGGTTTTATTAGTTTTTCTTCTTTTTTTTAAGACAATCTTTGTTATAAGGGATTCTCTTTTGAAGAGGGGGAAGAAAAATGACAAGAGGAAATTTGGTTGATGTATAAACAAAAGATACAAATAAAAACTTAAAAATTCTGACTCTGACTTGAAAAATTCCATAAGACACCCAACAGTCCTATAATATTTTCTTCATCAGATGGCTGTAAGTCCCAAATGTTTGAGGCTCTGGATTTCTAAGATAAATGAGTTAATGCACATCAAATGACACATTATCTTGTAATAACTTTTGATGATATCCAAACCTAGAGAAAGAAATGATAGTATTTGAATACAGGATTGAAGCATACTTTTTAAAATTTTATTTTTCTTGAGTCTTTTTTTTTCTTTTTTGATCTATGTCTTCTTTTACAACATGACTTATAGAAATATATTTTGCATGACTACATGTATAATCTATATCGAATTGCTGGCCTTCTCAATGAGGGACATGAGAAGGGCAAGGAAGGAGAGAATTTGGAACTCAAAAAGCATACTGGGTAGTATTCCAAATATTGGAACTGAAAGTTAGTCACATTCTTCCTGAATTGAGAGTGTTCAGTGTCCTCACTGGGTTGCTTGCCATAGAATAGCTTGGCAATTCCTTCAGTTTTCTAGCAAAGAGAAGGGTTCTGGATGAAGAGAATACAGGATAGATAGATACTGGTAAGGAGGCTCATTAAAAGTAATGAGTACTAAGAAAAAAATTGGTTTGGGCATCAGATTGGTGACTTGGGTAGCCCTGATACTTCATATATTGTAGGGGCACTGAGGGGAGAGGAGGGAGGAGGCTGAGTTGATAGAGAAGTACAAGATAAGGAAGAGAGATAGTAGAAGGCCAAGAATGGTATTTATGGAGAGGAGACTGCATATCCAAGACAAATTCTAATAACTTCAGTTTTGCTTGAGACTTTATGTATTTGCTAACCCTGGGTTAAAAACAAGTTGAATGAACATTTAACTATAAAAGAGAGTAGAATCTGACAAAATTTCAATTCAAGAAATATTTAATAAGCACCTACTGTTTTAAGGCACTATGTATAAACTTATATGCTTCTTACCCTAATAGGGAACCTTATATCCTATTTAGAGTGATACAGTTTCAACATACTTAGGTATAATAAAAGGTTGGGAATGATGAAGACAAAGGAGACAAACAGAAAAAGTTCTCTAAGACGATTTGTGGATTGATTGCTTCCTCTTCTTATCTGAAACTTCCTTCTTTCCTCAATTATTTCTTGAATTTCTCAATGTTTTCCTCTTGGATGCTTAGTTGCATTAAAGAGATTTAAAGAGTCAAATTAAAATTGAATAGATATTCTTTGATCCACCCATTTTCTTCATTTACCCTCCCCCCCTTTAAAATTTTTTTTCTTAAATCATTTCTCCTTTTTCCCCCCCTAACTTTTTGTTTTGTCCTTTCAACAAACATTTCTTTTTCTTTTTTTTCACTGTTTGCTTTTTTTCTTTTTTAATTTTAATAGCTTTTTATTTACAAGTTATATGCATAGGTAATTTTACAGCATTGACAATTGCCAAAACTTTTTCCCCTCCTTCCCCCCACCCGCTCCCCTAGATGGCAGGATGATCAATACATGTTAAATATATTACAGTATAAATTAAATGCAAAATAAGTATACATGTCCAAACCATTATTTTGCTGTACAAAAAGAATCGGACTCTGAAATATTTCAACAAACGTTTCAAAAGAGATATTATGCCTACTGGATCTGGGTGGAACACCTTGGACATGTACTCTTACAGTGGGAACCAGAAAAGCTATTTGAGGTTCAAGATATTTTGTGACTCCAAATTCATTCAAAGTCACAGCTCATGAACTTCTACCATGGTGTTTACTTTTACTAGTTAGTTAAAAGATAGTTTGACAGAACTCATTCAGATTTAAATGGTACTACGGTGACTATGCTTTAAATCCAAATCTGGCTCTGACTAATTGGCCAATAATTGGCTCCAACCCAAGTCTCTTTTGGTCATTGTTTGCATTTTGTTGATATAATATGAGTGTAAAAAAGCAATTGTTTCTGTTCTGGACAGGAATCTTAAGGGTTCCCCCTTCCAGATTGATTTTGTTTTTGAGTAAGTAAAAGACCTACTTTTTTTTGCCTCATTTCTTATCTAGCCTTAATCACTAAATGATTGTAGCCTCAGAGAAACTGAGACCTAGGAAAGACCTTAGTTTTAAAAAGCTGAGGTATCCCACTGTGGTTGGAGCCATTTCCAGTCTTTCTGATCTATATGTTGCCCCTTGACCCACATGGCTCTGGGGGAGAGAGTGAGGCTGGTGACTATGGAATTCTGCTACACTTAAATCCAGTTCACTTATAAGTCAAGACAACAACTTCCTGATGTTATCAGTCCTCTTTAAGAACAAAGGAGAAACAACAACAACAATCCACACTGGTGTCCTAAGGTGTCTCAAAAGAATTTGCAGGCTTGGACCCATCTCCTAGTCAAGGGGCAAAGTTTATTGAAAGTAATGGTGAAGCCATTACAAAGTGGATTGAATTCTAAGGAAATCCAGAAGAGAAACAGAAGAAAAGGAGATATTTTATCCAGTTTATACCATAGATAATACTTATTTTATGGCTAAAAGATAGGGGTAGGGATCTATCATTGGCATGTTAATTCTATAGCCCAAGGGTAGGATTAGGGGCAGACCATATTATTGATCAGCAATGAATTGAGAAGTGGTCCAGAATCAGACAGATTGGGCATAGGAGTTTCCAAAACCAAAAGATTTAGGACTACTGATTTTATTTGTTAGAACAGAAGCCGCCTAAGATCAAGGGATCCCAAAATCACTGTTATATTTTCCCAGAAGCTCTATCTAGGTAGAAATGTACAGAGACCATACATCTGAAAGGGTAAATCCCTGATTCTGCAGGTCCTTTGATATCTTCTGGTGATGTTTTTGCTGCTCTCTGCTGATCCCATTCCTTGTTGGGCACTACATTGCTATTGCTTCCCGTTTTATCATTCAACACTAGTTGATAAGCTTCTCTCAGTTTTTATCCAGTATCTGGACTTCTTATTAAATATATTTAATATTTATAGAATATTTATTGGTGCCCTTTCTTGAATCTTTCATTTCTTTTTTCTTTCTTTTCTTTCACTTAAGCTAAAATTTGAGGAAAAACTTGTGTGTGTGTGTGTGTGTGTGTGTGTGTGTGTGTGTGTGTGTGTGTATCTAAGGGTTGGACTGGGGTGCATCTCATTTGAGCATGGGTTGAACTGAACTGATTGCTTTTAGTCCACTATGTGCACTTTAGAGTTTAAAGACTTGACTGCTTTAGTATGACTTTATTGGGTCTCAGGTCCCAAGAAGTCTAGGCAAAAGTTATATGAAAAAATAAGGATTGGTGATTAAAGTGGGGATCATGACCCACTCAGTGGATACTAAAGGGAATGATTGTTCTTTGACTTTCTCTTTCTTTCTATTTGCTGAGGAGACACTTCAATGTTGCTAAAGAAAATTCCTATACAGGTAGGAATTATAAGTTATAAATTGATGCTAAAAATCTTTAAAAGTTAAAAATTAATTTATACATTTATTGATGATGAGAGATTCTTATAAAGGAAATACTCTTTTTAAAATACATCAGCATTTTAAAGGCTGCAGGGTTACCACTATGTGTGTTATACTTAAGTGCAGGGGCATAAGAGGGAGTAATAATGGGATGGAACAGATATGTAACCTTTGTAGGTTGGTGGGATAAGCTGACATTTTACTGATTCAGATACACACAGAGATGGAGAGACTGAGAGATATGGAAAGAAAGAGAGACAAAGATAGGGAAATATGAAGAGATAGAGGATTATAGAAGCAGAGAGGATGGAGATACCTACACACTGCCCCCCTCAGATACAAATACAGAAAGAGAGAGAGAGAAAGAAACAAAAACAAAGAGAGAGAGAGACAGAGACAGAGACACACTGAGAGAGACAGAGAGACAAAGACAGACAGAGAGACACAAAGACAGAGAGACAGAAAGACAGAGACAGAGACAGAGAGAGAGAGACAGAGAGTATAAGTACACAGAACCCATGAGTATTAACTGTTCTGTTATATAGCACTCATATATTATTCAACATTATAACTCCCTTTTCTGGTACTACTTCATCCCTGTTCTACTCTCTTTTTTTTCAGATGCAATCATCTGTTAACATTTGTCTTTTCCAATAAAGTACTTAGGGCTTGGGATCAGAAGGAAATTAAGGAACAAAAGTTTGTTTTGGTCTCTTCCTTTCCTTGCTTTTCTTCATTATGAGCTACACATTTTCCATATCCTTGTTAAGAATGCCATTATTTCATGAACACCTTGGTATTCTTCTAGAACAAGGACTAAGGAGGTGAAGTTACTGAATAACAAGCATTTATTTACTTACCAAATAATCTTGAACAAGTAATTTAGTTTCTTCATTTTCTATATCTGTAAAGTGATGGGGTCATACCAGATGATTTTTAAGGCTCCTCCCAACTTTAAAATTCTGTGTATAGACAAGGCACATATGTGGAGTGGTCAACTCATGCTTCCAGTATCATAAAACTGCTGCTATCTTCTAGTGGTATCATTATAATGCTCCTATATTATGTTCCTGTCCTGTATTGATTTCATGGTTTCTTGTGCATGCTTCAGAAATTACTCTGTTCTGCTAAGCTCTGCTATTACTCTGCTAAACACGCAGCCCTTTCTGGATTCATGGTCTTTGAATATACCCTTTACAGATGCTGCTTGGCTATAGTTTCTATTATTAATAAACGAATAGGCATGGGTACCCTGGAAGTAGCAGAACTGCCCAAATCACCTGCCTTGCTTCTAGCCCAGTCTAAAATTTCCCTCTACTTCTCTTACTTGATATAAAAAAAATCCTTTTTGAACTTTTCCAGGAGGTCTTGTTGGACTTATGTCCAGTTCACATTTTTTTCTTTTGAGACTTTGCTTATGCTGTTAACCTTATTGGGTTTTTTTCTGAGTTTTTGCCTTGATCTTTTTTTTTTTTTTTTTTTGTAACTTTAAAGTCAAGTTTTCTTATTGTTGTTTGGTATCTTTTCCCAGACTATTCTTTGATTTTTAACTTTATGTTAAAGTTGGGCTATGATTGACTGAACCCAAGAGTGTTTAAAATATCAATGTTTACAGCTCAGAGTCTGTACCCATCATCTAGGGAAACAACTCTTCTTGAGATATAAGCCTTCTAGTGCTTATACATATATTATTTGAATACCCCAAAAGAAAATTCTTGTCACCAAAATTCTTGTTAAAGGGATACAAATTAGCAAATGGTTCAATATCAGAAACTGATATGATGTTAGTGAAAATAATATTAAAAAAGCATTGTCATCTACTTTGCTACTGCATCCACTGCACTATGGGATCTTTTCATCTGACAGCACCTGAAACCTTTCATGTATGATGTTTCCTCCATTAGAATGTGAACTCTTTTTTTGGCAAGGCAATTGGGGTTAATTGACTTGCAGAGGTTCACACAAATAGTAAGTGTTAAATGTCTGAGGCTAAATTTGATCTCGGGTCCTCCCACTTTCAGGATCCACGCTCTATCCACTGCACTATCTAGTTGCTCCTGAATGTGAACTTTTTGAGTATAGGAACTGTCTTACTTTTCTATTTGAATCTCTTTGCATAATGCTTACTACATAGTATGTATTTAATAAATGCCGTTCATTCATTTATTCATTCACCACTTTTGGCTTCTGGTTTGACTAGGGTGTTCTCATGCTTTTTTTGGTTTAAACCCAATAATTTAGCTTTTTATAGTTGTTTCAAAAAAGGTAAAAAAACAAAACAAAACAAAAACTTCATTGCTGTAGTATCAACAGAATTATCTTCCCTCTCTTGTTATCTCAGACATTTGGCTTTTGAAATCTTTCATCTTCCTAGCAGGAAATTCCCAGACTCCAAGTTCTTTGGAACACATAAAAAAGATCATCCTTTGGACCCCATGTCCTTTTTTTCTGAAATCCATTTCCTAATGAAGGGTTTGATGTTAAGATATTAACTCTCCTTACAGTGATTGCTCTACGTTTAGCAATTTCAATCTCTGAAGGCTAAACTAACAATCGAGTAAATTATTTACCTAATATTTTTAGATTCAGGTTCCCAATGCTTTAAAGCCCTAAAAATTATTATTTTCTCATGTGTGGAAGTGGGCAGAAAAAAGCACACAGAGATACAATGCCAAGCCCAGGGATAAGGCCTTTTCTTTGACTACCTGCTTAGCTATATTCCTGGCTCCTTCTTATATATACAACTCCTCAAAGTCTGAAAGAGTTTTTGCTCTGGGTTTATTTAGTCTACAGAGAACCATTTTTATGTACATTTTCCCTAGGCAAATAGTTTTCTGAAATGAGCAATATTTTCCCAAAGGCTTTTTTCTTTTTGAATAGAACCACTTAGAAAAAATCTGCAGATAATAATTACCGCTTGAATTTTTTCAGAACACATACACATACATAATATAATGCCTAGCATACAAGGAAGCAAAGATCAACACATTCATTCTTCCCATTTCATTAATACATGAGAAGGTCATTCATTTCTAAACTCTGCTTCATTTAATTTCTTTCTGGAAGAAAAAAATGTCAGGACACTATACACAAACAAACCTTGATCTAAGGTAGTTTATAATTCACTTTTAATGAATGCATTTTGCTATTCTTCTTAACATACAATAGTGAACATAATGTAAAGACAATTGAATCAGTCCACTCCAAACTGCAGTCAATGTGTTTCTCAGAGAAGCCCAAGCATTTTGATTTAGTATTGGATCGCCACCTTCTGGTGGATCTAGGTTTAACACATAAATTGTCTTGATAATTCATTTTGAAATTTGGGTTCTGGTAGTTTAAAAACAAGCACACATTTTAAAAAAATGCGCAGAGACAGTGTATGGTAAAAAGGAATGCTGTTCCTTTATTTTATTATTGTTAAAATAAAAAAAATTCAATTAACGTACAGTATCTCTTAGAAACACAGAATCACAAAATCTCAGAGATTTTATAGTTTATTTTCAGAGTTGAAAGGGTAATGTAGTTCAAACCACACGTGAAAAATAAATCCCTTGTATAGAAAACTCAACAAATGCTCATCTGAATCATTATTTGCATTTTCAGCATATTTGGAAAAAGGAAAAACCAAGCCAGACCTTAATAAAATCAATTAGGTTATAGACTACAGATGAGGATTTAGCTTATGACAATAGAACAAAACTCCACCGATGATTCAAGAGTGATAATTCCTACTGAATAAAAGACAGAAAAATGTAATCAATAGGGATATATATATAATTTTCTATTTAATAAAAGGATCTTTTTATTGAAATCCTGTAAATAAAAAGGAGCTAATGCTAAACACACTAAAACCTACATTCTTGATTTCCAAAGATGGACTGCCACAGAATGTATTTGAACATTTGCTCCTTTCTAGAATTACCTTAACCATGCCTGTCTATATTCAGACCAACAACCACCCCCTTTCCCCCCAAAATCAACTAACAGCTCTATAAAGATTTAAGTGATTACTTTGTGCCAGGCATTATGTGTCAGGTGGTAGAAATACAAAGACAATGTCCTTGACTTCACTGAGCCTCTATGGATGAGACAGTATATATAAAATGCAAACTAGAAACAATGTGATTGAAGATGGGGGAGGAGAGAAGGGCACTTCTATCTAGAGAAATTAGGAAAGACTTCACTTAGAAAGATGGTTCTTAAAATCAGACTTGGAGAAACCTAGGGATTCCAAGAGGCAAAAGATGAGAAAGATTACTGTTAAGTGTCTGAGGCTGGATTTGAACTCAAGTCCTCTTGACTTCAAGGCTGGTGCTCTATCCACTGAGCCATCTCCTCCCCTTCCCTTTCCATTCCCCTGCCTCCACCCACCAAAATCGTCATTTCCTATACAACACATCAGGACTTGCACAAAGAGTGGGCGGGGGCCATTCTTTCTCCAAGCTTATATATTAATAGAGTATGGTCCAATTACTATTTAGCCTCATGTGCTTGGGACCTCAGTGCATCAACTCAAGCCTCAGCCCATTACAGATTACATTAAAGGAACAGGCAGTTATAAGACAGCAAATGGAATATTATGTATAAGGAAAGTCAATTCTGGATTGTAGAATTGTGAAGAATATGATGGATGGTTGGTTGTTCTTCATTCTGAACAAAGACCAAAATGACATCTCTGTGTTGTGTTGGGGTTAATGTGCAGTGTGTCCCACTGTGATTAATTAGATCACTCTAACAGGTAGAGCTCAAATAGTCCATATGAACATTTGGAGTGGAGATGTCTCTAAATTTGCATATCTGATACTTCTTTTCAGCTCCTGCTATTCTCTTTTGCTCACACCTTCTTTGATGCAACATGCCATGCTGGGCAATCCTGCGTCAGTATCCCATGTCTCACAATCAGTTCCAAAGTTCTGCAGAGAGACCTTGAAAGTATTTTTGCATCACTTCTTCTGACCTCCAGGTGAGTTCTCTGTAAAATAGTCTTTTAGGCAAATGTACATTTGGCAACAACATGGTCAGTCTATAAGATTTGTGCTCTCTGCAATAATGTTTGAATTCTTGGCAGTCCAGTTCAAGAAAGGATCTCAATGTCTAGTGCCTTATCTTTGCCAGATAATCTTTAGAATCTTCCTAAGATGATTCAAATATAAGCAATTCTGTCATGGTGTTTGTAGACTGTCCAGATTTCACAAACATACAACAATGAAGTCAGCACAATGGGTCTGTAGACCTTCAGTTTGGTAATCAGTCTAATACCTCTTTTCTCCCATACTTTCCTTTGGAGCCTCCCAAACACTGAGCTAGATCTGACAATATGTGTGTCAATCTCATTATCAACATGTACATCCTTGGAAAGTATACCAATAAAGTAAGTGAACTTACCCATAGCATACAAAATTTCTCTGTTTCCTGTAATCAACGGTTATGTATATCCAGGTATGGATGGTGCAATGCTGGCTGTGTTTTCTTAGTGTTAACTGTTAGACCAAAATTAACACAAAGTGGCAAAGAATCAATCCATACTCCATTGAATTTCAATCTTAGAGACTGCATTGAGAAAACAAAAAGTTGCATACCAATTCTTCCTCCATTTTAATCACGGCTTATAGCTTTTTACAGCATAGTCTGTACTAAGACTAGAAAGTAGATTAGGGCCAGATTGTCAAGTACTTTTTAATGCCAAAAAGAAAAATTTATATTTATTCCTAGAGGTAAATAGGAAAGAATTTACTAAGTAGATTAAAACCTCAAAGGCCATAGCTTTCATAAATTCTTCCTTGAAGACCATAGCCAGCAGTGATGATAATAGCTTGAATTTATAAAGTTCACTTCCTATTGCTCTTCCCTTCTTAGAATCCTTAGCATCTTTCAAAATTTATCTCATAGGTTATTTCTTACATGCAGTCTAATTATAATGGTTCACTCTTCAAATAACCTTGTATTTGTTTACTTATTCATGCTGTTTCCAGTCCTCCTTTTGATCCCATTCCCTCTCTTGGTAGAATATAAGCTTTCTGAGGGTAGAGCTTTCTTTCTTTTTTTTTCTTCCTTCCTTCCTTCCTTCCTTCCTTCCTTCCTTCCTTCCTTCCTTCCTTCCTTCCTTCCTTCCTTCCTTCCTTCCTTCTTTTCTTCCTTCCTTCTTTCCTTCCTTCCTTCCTTCCTTCCTTCCTTCCTTTCTTTCTTTCTTTCTTCTTTCTTTCCTTCTTCTTTTTCTTCCTTCCTTCCTTCCTTCCTTCCTTCCTTCCTTCCTTCCTTCCTTCCTCCTTCCCTCCCTCTTCCCTTCTTTCTTCTTCCTTCCTTCCTTCCTTTCTTTCTTTCTTTCTTCTTCCTTCCTTCCTTCCTTCCTTCTTCCTTCCTTCTTCCTTCCTTCCTTCCTTCCTTTCTTTCTTTCTTTCTTTCTTTCTTTCTTTCTTTCTTTCTTTTCTTTCTTTCTTTCTTTCTTTCTTTCTTTCTTTCTTTCTTTCTTTCTTTCTTCCTTCTTCCTTCTTCTTCCTTCCTTCCTTCCTTCCTTCCTTCCTTCCTTCCTTCCTTCCTTCCTTCCTTCCTTCCTTCCTTCCTATCTATCTTTCTTTTTCTTTTGCATACCCCACACCCAAGTACAATAACTTATGCCTAGTAGGTATTAAGTACATCTTTGCTGAATTATTGCTGAACTCAAAGTTCTTGATCTGGGTAAAATTTGCAATTAGTTTTGTTTTGTGGGCAAGTGAGATGATTTAGGGGCCAAATACTTGTTGAGTTTTCAAATTTCAAAGGCCTCATGGGATTCTCCATTGCTAGGAGGTAAGGATAGTAGACTATATAATGCTTTTGGAAATATATTAGTTTGTCAGGAAGAATTAGTTTGAGATGACAAATCTCTTCTTACTTGACAAACATTAGGCTTTTGAATGATTAAGAAAAGAAAGTATTAAAAAAGGAGTCATAAGCCCTTAGATTCTTGATTTAGCACTTCCCTTAACTAATTCCGCAATTTCTGAAAATTAACTTTGTCCTCTTGGCTTCTTATTCCCTATTTATAAAATGAGGGATATCGCCTAAATAATAATAATAACTAACCTTTACAAAATAGGACACATCTTATTTTAGCTTCACAATTGACTTTTAGATTTTATCATTGACATTTAGATATTATCATTCCATTAATAAGATGATGAAACTGAGATTGTACAGTGAGTAAGTATAAGTGGAATGCTTAAACACCTGATCTGCTTAATTGGATCACCTCCTATTGAACTTGACAAATTCTTTTTCATTTGCCAAAGGAAATGCATGAACTAGTAAATCTTGGCTTGTTCCTTGATTCCCATGACTGGGGACTTGTATTAAATATTATTGGTCAATAGGCTAGGAAGAGTCATTCCCATCTGGAATCTATAAGAATTGTTAAAATGTTAAATAAAAATTGTTAAAATTGTTAATTCTTCTAGCTACAATTTGAGCATATGGAAGCTAGAACAAGTGCTTGTCTAGATGAATTGGAGATAGGACCTTAGTTCCCTTGCTGGTTTTAGGTTTCTTTTACTGAGAAGAGATGATTCTACCAGATGGGGTGTACCTAATGAAATGGAGTTCCTAGATCCCTGAGTCAGTGCTGGCTTCCCAGAGAAATTTATTTCCTTAAACTACATTGCATTTTGGAGGAAAAGAGGATCACCTGTAGTATTACATTGAACTTGAAGATGTTAAAGTGCAAGACCTGGTTGGCCAGAAGATCTAGAATTTGAGTTGTATGGACAATATAATTCTAGGATGAATGTGGGATATATATATTTTTTTATTTAGCAGTTCTACAAAGTTACCTCTGCTGATCTGTTATTGTTTTATGAGCTTGTTAATAATGTACTTTTATGAATCTTAAGCTTAAAACATTAATTGTGTAATAAAGGAAATAAGTGACTAATACTCAATATCTATTTTCTTTTCTGAGTACCATTTGTAGCAAGGTCATTCTTCTTTAAGGCAGACCTTAGACATTATCTATTCCTGAGTGTTGTTTAGAAAATTTCCCCAGAATTCTACATTGGAGTAGGTTCCCAATGTATTTGAGAGAAAATTCATAATTTCTATTTGAACCCAGACTTCCCTCAAGTTGGAACTTGGCACATGTGAGTAAAGGGTAGGAATCCTTTTTATTTGAGAGGGAACTGATTCCCTGGTTATGGATGACATCTGTATCAGAGATGGGATATTTACAATTCTTAATTCCAGTATTCTATCCATTACAATAAACTATCTTTCAAGACTTGCTAATATCAGAGAGCCCTTCTGACTTTTGCCATTCTACCTATCATCTATTGATTTGTGGTTGGACATGAGGATGACAGTGCTATAAATTACTGTTGAGAAAGAGCCTCACTTTGGAGGCCATAGAAATTATCTGGTCTGGTAATTTTTAAAAACCCTTGAAGTAGGTAGAAAGTGAGGAAGGATGGAAACAGTTGGAGTTCTTATTCTTCTTTAAAATATTAAAAGTTCTCTCTGGGTGCCTTCCCTGGAATCAGGATTTTGTCGGTCCCTGTTCAGGCGCCAAAATGTGGTGAGCTTTTTCTTCTCAAAACTCAGCCAGGTGATAAAAGTTCAGATCTTTTATTATCTCCAATATAGCCCGGTTAGCTTAGAGGTCTATCTCTCTGCTTGGTTCCAAGAGCTCCCTTCAAATGTCGCCAAATCCAAAGGTCTGGTCCTTCAGCCTCTGCCTCTGCTTTCTTCTGCCTCCAACCAGCACAGAGATGGAATGAATCTCTGAAATCTCGACTTGTCGCTTCTTCACTCTGAAGAACCTCTTTGACTAGCCCATTGAAGCTCTATTTATGCTAGTGCTCTCTGGCCCAAAGAGCTTCAAGGGAGGTGTGAACTCATTGAACTCCAATGAGTAAAGGTGTGAACACAAGCCTTGTATTAATTAGTTCTACTTAGTACCTTGTTTCAGGTTCTGCCCAAAACATCTTCTTGTAAGATTAGATCAACTCTAATTAGTTAG
The DNA here is from genome assembly GCF_016432865.1 of Antechinus flavipes. Lineage (NCBI taxonomy): Eukaryota > Metazoa > Chordata > Mammalia > Dasyuromorphia > Dasyuridae > Antechinus > Antechinus flavipes. Next base: position 275,201,887 of record NC_067401.1, read on the forward strand.
CAGTTAGTAAGGATTCCAACAGAAAATTTGCTTTAAAAAATTCCTCCTTTAAGGCCTTCCCAATGGAGAATACTTCCAATTAAATAGTTCACTGAGCTCAAAAGTTATGGCAGCAAAAAGAATTTTTTCCAGCCTAACCTAATATAAAAATTGTGAACTTATCCCTGGGATCCAGTTATTTAGTGCCTTGGGGTACTTAGTGATTAGTCCCTTGTTTAAAAACTCTAGTTATAAGCAAAAACTTCAGCTACTGATGCATTGCAACATTTATGTAAGCCACCAACTAACTAATGACTGCATTTCAGTTGAGTTTACAAGTTCCTGTAAATCATTCTGCCTGTTGTTGACAGGGTTAGGCCAGGCTGTCAGAGAATCTGCCTGTTTGTGTTTCATTTCAGGGGGTGATGTGAAGCCTAAATGTTAGCTAGTTTAAGATAATCACTTCAAATAGTCAGAGAAAGGACTCGATCATCTTCATGATGAATGTATGATTTGAGCCACACAAATGTTCTTGTGAAATGGTAGCAAATAATGGGCCTCAAGGGGGACAATGATTATTCTCATTCTACAATTTCAGATGATGTGAAATAAAGGCAGCAGAGGGAGAAATTTTAGATTCTAACATAATATAAATAGAAAGCAAGATTACATGGAACCAGCTGAACACTAGTCTGTCCTTCAGCTGTAAGAGGGAAATAATATTTTGTGGAATATGTGGCAAAGATTCCTGGCATAATTGCTTACTGAGGTCCCACAGCTTAGGCTTTGATTTGGCCCATTTAATCCACCTGCTTAAGAGTTTCTCTAAAGGTTCTTTCTCATTATTACATAATTATTAGATATAAAATCTACATTTAAGAAGAATTAAATATGGTCTATTTGTTCTCAAAGGGTAGAACCAGAAGTAGTGGGTATAAGTCACAATGAAGCAAAATTAAGCTTGAAGACAAAATGGATTTTTCTGAGAATGGGAGCTGTCCAAAAGTGCAAAGAGTTGCCTTGGGAGGTAGTTACTTTCCTTTCCTTTGAATTCTTTAATATACACGAGATGATAACTTGTTAGATACGCTGTTGGAGGGATCCTTTTGGAGTATGAGGTGGATGATGAAGTTAAATCAGTCTATAATTCTATGCTTCTGCAAAGTGACATTAGCACACTATCTTTTAATTATCATACCTACTTCATAGGATTGTAGTAAGCATCAAATGAGATTACCTTAGTAAAGTATCTAGCAAATATTATTTTAATATTCATCATCATTTTATTATTGTTGTTAGGTATTTTACAGAGGCAGCATGGCATAAGACTATGGATAGGAGTATAAAGATCTGAATTCAAATCTTCTTAGATACATACCAGCTGTATGATCCCCACATAAGTCAGTAAATCTCTTTGAGTTTCACTTTTCTCTCCTATAAAACGAGGACAATAGTAGCACTTTCTTCATTGAATCATGTGGAGATTGACTGAACTGATGTTTGTAAATAATATTTGTAATTCTCCTTGTGAGCTATTACTATTAGATTTTATAAATGTAATATCCTTCCAGATCTTTTTCTGGGTGCCAAACTAGCACTAGCAAACTTTTCAACAAAATGAAATTGGATAAAAAATGATTGCAAAGGTCTCTTCAGGAGAGAGCTTTGTGTGATTATTCTTGTAAAGGAACAAAGGGTGGACAAAGCAGAGCATCTTTTTTCCTTAGTTTAGGTCAGTGACAAAGGAATTCTGGGTGCTTGGTAGTTTTGAAACATACTTGGAAAATTTTTTATACTTCAGAGACTACATAAAGGCAATGCTAGATTGTTTATGCCCACTGTTAGGTCTTTTCTCCTGAGGTTTAAGAAGGTCTATATTTGTATGATTCAGATTGTAATGAGATAAAGGCTTGCAGGAAATGCTCTTGGTTTTGATTTCCTGCCCTGTACAAATTTCTTCCAGGCCTCTTCAGGCTAATTAGCCTTTAAGGAAACACAAGCCTTTGCATCCTTGCAGCAGATACATTCAGGTCTTTCTCCTCACAGATTCCCATGAAAATCAAGCAGAAAGAACAGCAGAATAAAAATAATATAATGCCCTATATATTGGTACTGAGTTGACCAAGTATACACTATTACATAAATAGGTCAAGGTTATTTCAGCTTCCTGACCTCACCTCAAATGAGATTCATTTACATCACTTGTCCATTACTAAGTATTAAGCTTTTCCTTTTTCTTTTTTCTTTTTCTTTTCCATTGTTTGCTCTCAGTTGTATATTGGCACAATTTCAGCCTATAATTTTTACATTTAAGGCCTTGGTAGATTATTTTTACTGCTCTTTTCTTTTTGCATCTTGGCTGTCTCTTCTCCAGCTTCACATCCTTGTTGGGGATTACTTCTAGATATAAGAGCAAAACTTCAAAATATCAAATTCAATTACTCTTAAAATAAGAAACTAAATATCTCACTAAAGCCAATATCCCCACTTCTCTTTTTTCACCATTCCTTTCTCTCCTTTCCTGATGGTAGATGAGAGTGGTGGTTGAGGAGAGTCCCTCATCCTGTAAATTTTCAGTTTCTTATAAATTTGAGGGAAATAAGCATATGGAGGAACAATGTGTACAGCAATAAATGATCCCTTCTCTCATAGTTTTATTGACTTGCTTTATCTTATTATGTCTAAGTATGATTCATTCTCTGCTTACCTCCATCTTATTAACTGGAGCTACCCAAGGAATACTCTTGAAGAGTGACATCAAAGCATGATTTCCTGTGAAAAATGATTAACTATGACACTTTTCCATGGGACTTGTCTCCTAACCTACCCACACTCACTTATTCCTCCAAATCTCTACCAGTACTGTTAACATTAGGCATGCAACTGTTGGAATCCTTACTAACTGCTAAGTAATTAGAGTTGATCTAATCTTACAAGAAGTTGTTTTGGCCAGAACCTGAAACAAGGTACTAAGTAGAACTAATCAAGACAAGGCTTGTGTTCCCACCTTTACTCATTGGAGTCCACAAGTATGCTAGCTTCACAAAGTACACTTTCTAACTTCAAGAGAGTCCACACCTTAAAGCTCTCTGGCCCAAAGAGCTTCAAGGGAGGTATGAACTCATTAAACTCCAATGAGTAAAGGTGTGAACACAAGCCTTGTCTTAATTAGTTCTACTTAGTACCTTGTTTCAGGTTCTGCCCAAAACATCTTCTTGTAAGATTAGATCAACTCTAATTAGTTAGCAGTTAGTAAGGATTCCAACATCTCCCCCTTTCTTTTGTTTTAAAACATAGAGGGTTTCTGAGGGGGTACACATAAATCCATCAATATGGGCCAGAACTTTGTAACAGATATATATGGTATACATAAATCCATCAATATGGGAGGCATTATACATAATTTACATAAGCACATAGCAATATAACACAGGTTAGTAGTAATGTAACAACATGAATCAACCTGAAGATTTACACATGTCCATAAGTCCTAGAAATAGTCCATAAGCAATCCATTGTCCATTAGTTCATGTGCCAGGAATCTAATAATTCTTGTAAGCTCTGAAGTACTGCAAAAGGTCTCATCAACAATTTTTCATCTCAGGGAATCCAATGATTCTTGCTGGTTTTTCAAGAACTAAAACAGTTTCATCTTGTGTCAGGAAATCCAATGATTCCTGAAGATTTTAAAAGTCTTTTTAACAGTCTCCTTGTCAGCCCATTTGATTCTTTCTCCATCTGTGGAAATATAAGCAGATCCTCTTCCCCAAGCAGTTAATCTAATTCCCTTCTATTTACCAAATTTGGGATTTCTCCTTATCATCTGGTAATTACATTGGAGTTGTTTGCATTGGATATTGTCTTGTTGTCTTAAAAGGCCTGTATTCTTCCCAACTGTAATCCTGATTGCTTTTCTGTTGGTTGATGACATCAGAGTTCTGAATTTCTAAAGTCTCTCTGGGTGTAACCTCAGCTGCTATCATGCCCCACTTGTCCTTTGATTGATACTTTAGAGCTGGGCCCTGCCTCTCATTCCTCTGGGTCAATATACATTTAGAGGCCCAGTGAAAGCCTCGGTTACATTTTGGACATGGGGTTTTGGGTTTTCTCTCACCCTGTCTTCTCACTCTATCTCCATATCTACAATGAGCTCTCAAATGTCCAATTTTTCCACACTGAAAACATCGACGAGTTTCTCTAGAATTCCTCTGCTAAGAAGGACCTTGTCTTTCCATGTTCATCATAGTTTGGGCATAATAAGCATTTGTGCCCACTGTGGCACAGGGTCTTATGATTTCCTCTAAAGGAGCATCTTTGTCTAGCCCCCATATAATTCTTTTGCAAACCTCATTGGCATTTTCCTTAGCCAAATGTTTAGTCATTATATCTGTTGCTGCATTGTCTCCAATGGTTCTTATTACAGCTGTTTGTAAACGTCCCACAAAATCTGCAAAAGGTTCATTGGGACCTTGCTCTATTTTTGTGAAAGCATTATTTCCATCTTTCTGTCCAGGGAGAGAATTCCAAGCTTTTATTGCAGCCTTAGAAACTTGCTCATACACTGTTATGGGATAATAAATCTGTTCTGAACTCTCTGCATACTGACCTTCTCCAGTTAGTTGGTCAAAAGCAACTTGTACAATAGCTCCTGTTTGCCTATTGCGTTGGGCTTGAATCCTACATAATTCATGAAACTCCGAAAGCCACAATAAATTTTGTCCCGGTTCAAGACATGTTTTAGCGGATTTCCAGTCATTCGGGATTAGGATTTCATAAGACAAATCATCCAGTAACATCTTCACATAAGATGATGTAGCCCCATAAAGAGTGCAACCCTTTTTCAAATCTTTAATTTTTCCCAAATTAAAAGGAGTGTATTTTCTCTCTTTTTGACCTGAGGAGTTGAGCTCTTCAATCACAGGATATGCATTTATAAAATCAGATATATCTTCTCCTTCATTTTTTGCTTTAATTAATGCTTTTTCTAATCTTGTCAAATTCTGCTTTACAGGAGAAGCTGACTGTGTTTCTGTCTCTCTCCCTCCCCCTTGTTCCATACATGAAGGGTTAATTGCAGGGGGAGGGTCATGAGATGTGGAATCATCTAATTCCTCCTGCTGTGAAGTATCATACTCAGAATTGTAATTAACTCCATTCTCATCTGATTCGTCCTCCTTTTCACCTAGTAAAGTTGGCACTTCTTCCTCCTGTACTTTCCTTTTCATCATTCTATCACTTAAATAACTTCTTATAGCCAATTGTATTACATTATATGTATTAATTATTGAGTTAGGCCCATTTTTATCATAGAATTGACAAAGATCCTCTCCAACCAATTTCCATTCATTTAGGTCTAATTCCTTATCAAGAGAGAAACAAGGACATATGTCCTTTACAATTTGTAAAAGTTCAGTGATTTGCTGTAAACTTATAATTAAACCTTGGCTTTCCATAACTTTGACAATGCTCTCTAAACATTTTCCTTGAACAGAAACAGGCTGTTTTCTAAATATCTGTCCCATCTTAGCTGAAATTCTACTTTAACTCTTTTAACAAAATTTCTTTGTTGTACTCACTCTAATTTCTGGGTTGAAGAGTCTTTTCCACTGGATCAGGATCAGAGGCTTTTCCACTTGAATCAGGATTGGAGCTTTTCCACTGAAATCCACGGAGGGGTCTGTTTGCCCCACGTTGGGCGCCAAAATGTTGTGATCTAGTTCAGATGGATCTGAATCGGTCCCTGTTCGGGTGCCAAAATGTGGTGATCTTTTTCTTCTCAAAACGCAGCCAGGTGATAAGAGTTCAGATCTTTTATCATCTCCAATATAGCCCGGTTAGCTTAGAGGCCTATCTCTCTGCTTGGTTCCAAGAGCTCTCTCCAAATGTCTTAAAATAAGAAACTAAATATCTCACTAAAGCCAATATCCCCACTTCTCTTTTTTCACCATTCCTTTCTCTCCTTTCCTGATGGTAGATGAGAGTGGTGGTTGAGGAGAGTCCTTCATCCTGTAAATTTTCAGTTTCTTATAAATTTGAGGGAAATAAGCATATGGAGGAACAATGTGTACAGCAATAAATGATCCCTTCTCTCATAGTTTTATTGACTTGCTTTATCTTATTATGTCTAAGTATGATTCATTCTCTGCTTACCTCCATCTTATTAACTGGAGCTACCCAAGGAATACTCTTGAAGAGTGACATCAAAGCATGATTTCCTGTGAAAAATGATTAACTATGACACTTTTCCATGGGACTTGTCTCCTAACCTACCCACACTCACTTATTCCTCCAAATCTCTACCAGTACTGTTAACATTAGGCATGCAACAAGGATTAGTAGTTGCCAGTTGTTCTTTATATAAAAGGGAAAATGGATAGTGTTCAAAGCCCATCTTAGTCAATGACTAGCTAGAAAACCTCAGATAAATCATTTAATTTATTTAGGTCTCAATTTCTTGATCTGTAATAAGATGAGCAGATTGGACTAAATGAGAAGAACATGATGGCAAAGGCCAGAGAATGAAATTCTCTGGGTCCCTTCTTCAAAGTGGAGGTTTTTGAGGAATTTAACAATGGGAGAAAGGAATGGGGACTTACCTCAGTCTCATTTTGTGAAACTTGTCTTGGGAATAAAAAATGTTAGTCATGACTGTATCTCAGCTTTCTATCTCTTCCCACAAATTACTTCCTTCATCATCCTGACTCTGTTTCTTATTTTGAATCTTTCTTTTTCTCTAACATTTGCTTCCCTACTTCAGTGCTTTTTTCTTTGTTTCTTCCCTCCCTCCCTCCCTTCCTCCCTCCCTCTCTCCCTTCCTCCCTCCCTCCCTCTTTTTCTTCCTTCCTTCCTTTCTTTCTTTCTTTCTTCCTTCCTTCCTTCCTTCCTTCCTTCCTTCCTTCCTTCCTTCCTTCCTTCCTTCCTTTCTTTCTTTCTTTCTTTCTTTCTTTCTTTCTTTCTTTCTTTCTTTCTTTCTTTCTTTCTTTCTTTCTTTCTTTCTTTCTTTCTTTCTTTCTTTCTTTCTTTCTTTCCTGGCCTAAATCATTGAATGGGTATTGCTTCAATCAAACTGAGACCTGTTAAAGACCTACTGAACCAGGGCCATCTCCAGTTGTCATAATGCATATCTTGTCATTGGACCCAAATGGCTCCAGGGGAGAAGGTGAGGCTGGTGACTTCTCACAGGGTTCCCTAGTTTAAATCAAATTTACTTGCATGTGTTAGCATCACCTCTCTGATGTCATTTAGACATCTTTGAGAACAAAGGAGAAATAACGACAATAACAACTCCCCTACATACTGCCTATAAATATATTCCTCTCTCCTCCTTCCTAGCCCCTCTCCCATTTGATCTTTCCATCTCAACTAAATATCATCCTAATAGATCTCTTCTATTCTTTGTGACCAAACTCTTTGAAAATCCACCTTACATAAATAGGTGCCTTTACTTGCTCTCTTCTCACTCTCTTCCTAACCTCTTACAATTGAGCTTCTGACTTCATCATTCTACTGAAACTGCTCTCTTCAAAGTTACAAATGATCTCTTAGTTGACAAAACCAATAGTCTGCTCATTCCTTATTCTTTCTGACTTCTCTGCAGCTTTTGACACAATTGATTACTCTCTCCTCTATTATACTCTCTTTTCTCTAGGTTTTTGGTGCATCACTTTCTCCTAGTTTTTCTCCTACCTATATAAACACTCCTTTTTTGGCTCTTTTGCTGGATCCTTATCAAGATCATGTCATCTAACTTTAGGCATACCTCAGAGTTCTGTCTTGAGTCTTCGTTTTCTCTTTCTCTATACTGTTACACTTGGTAATCTCAAGAGCTTCCATGGATTTAATTACTAATATTTCTTTAATGATTCTCAAATCTACCTATCCTCTACTAATCTCTCTACACACCTCCAATCTTTTATGTTCAACTACTTTTAAGCCATCTCACTGGATATCTACTAGACATCTTAAATTAAACATACTCAAAAAAGAATTTTTTTCCCAATCCTTTCTTTTCTTCTTTTTTTCCTCATACCACCCCATCTTCCCTATTACTGTAGAAAGCAACACTATCCTCCCAGTCCCTTAGGCTCACAACCGAGGAGTCATCTTGGATTCCTCACTATACAATTTTTTTTGCCAAGGTCTGTCAATTTTATCTTTGCAACAGCTCTTTAAAATATTCCCCTCTCTCCTCTGATACTACTGTCATCCTAGTGCTGACTATTATCACCTCTTGTCTGGACTATTTGAATAGGTTGCTGGTGGATCTGCCTAACTCAATTGTCTCCCTACTCTAATACATTCTTCATTCAAGCTTCAAAGGCATTTTCCTAAAGTATAGCTTTGATCCTGTTACCCCTTCTATTCAATAAACCTTTGTTTATTGAACTCTCATATATAAATCCTCATATCTTCAGGATCAACTTTAAAAAAAATCCTGTATGTAGTATTCAAAAAACCCTTCATAACCTAGCCTTCTCCTATTCTTACAGTCTTTTTATACTTGATTCTCTGCCAGAAACTCTTTGTCCAGTGACATTCATGTTCTTGCTATTCTATAAATCAGACATAAATCTCTTGGTTTTGGCATTTCTCTGGCTATCTCCCACACATGGCATGCTTTCCCCTCCTCATCTCTGCCTACTAGCTTTCCTGACTTCCTTTTAGTCTCAACTAAAATCCCTTCTACAAGCTTTCCCCAATCTCTCTTGATTCAAGTATCTTTCTTCTAATTATTTTCTACTTATCTTGTATATGGTTTGTATATATTTACTTGGTTTTCTAATAAGATTGTGAACTCCTTGAGAACAGAGGCTCATTTTATATCTCCAGTCCTTAGCACAGTACCTGGCATGTAGTAGGCACTTACCAAATGGTTATTGATGGACTGACTTTTCCTTTACTCAGCTAATCACAACTAGGGTTTTATTTTCTTGAATGGGTAAGATTAAATGGCTATTGAAGTTCCTTCCCTCAAATTATGTGATTCTGTGTTTTAATCAATCAAGCTACCTGTGCAGATATTGTGCTAGTTCCTGGAGTTACAAATTCAATGAATAAATAATATAAATAAATAATAATAAAAATACAAAATAAATTCAATGATAAAATAATTCCCATTTTAAGGTGCTTACATACTTAAAGGAACAATCATGAGTAAGAAAAAGATGTTTTTGTCACCCTCTTTCTATGATCTTTTATTTCTTCTCCTTCCAGTAAAAAAAAGCTAAGAGAAACTGCAAATCATATGATTAGTATATACACAAACCCATTTATGTTACATAATAGACTTCATTCACTTTTCCTTTATTTATTAAGTGGTACTATCCTTTCTTTTATTACTGGTTCAGGGATTTTTGGAAGGTAGCCAAGGTACTGGACCCTATAGATAAGGAAGATGTCTCACAAATATCTAGGAAAGTGAAAATTTAATACTGCCTCTCTAGGGAGCTATTTTTTGAGTTGGTTCCAGCATATCACCAGTTGAAAAATCTATATGTATACCTGGGGTGATTGTAGGATTCTCCAAATCCTTAGGAGACTGAATCATAAACACCACCAAGTGTTTTTTTCCTCTTCTAAGGAGTGAACAAGCCATAAGGTGATAATATAAGTCTGGAAAGCTATATAATAGCTATATTATAGTGCTCTTTTGTTATTCACTAGATTCAGTAGTATCCAACTCTTTGTCACCCAACTTTGGGGCTTTTTTTTTTTTTTTGGCAAAGATACTGGAATGGTTTGCCTTTTCCTTCTCCTGGTTATTTTTATAGAAACAGGGTGAGTAACTTGCCTAGGGTCACATGGATAGTAGGCATCTGAGGTCAGATTTGAACTCATGCTCATGAAAATGAATTTTTCTGATTCCAAGACCAGTGCTCTATCCACTATACTACTTGGCTACCATATAGTGCCTCCTGGAGATAATTATTTAATTTGATCTTGATATCAAATTCTTGAGATAAAGTGGAAGATCAAGATAGAAGAGAATTATATTGATTGTTCATGGACTAGCATGAAGTTTATGTAAAGTTGAAGTAAACCATCAATTTGAGTACCTGTAGGGAGTGGGAAACCATTTTACTCACATCTGTGGGTGAATACAACATTAGTTGATAGTAGCTAGTAGCTAGATTCTGAGATTTCCTAGGGGCAACTTTGGATAGGTGAAAAATGATCAAAGAGTGTTAATTTTTGAGAGGCTCTCTGA